>NC_133779.1:58099545-58147641 GCF_003597395.2 Chelonoidis abingdonii | reverse complement strand
CATTGACTGGATTAGGCCCCCACCCCTCATGGTCACCCCACCCACACATTCTGCCAGCACAGGCCCTGCCCCACAGCCAGGCTCCCTGCCCAGAGCACCCTCGCAGGTGGGGGCAGAGTCCAGGGTCCGTCAGCGCCCCTGGGAGCAGAGGGCTCCTTAACCCAAGGGCTGAGGGAGACCTGCCAGCCAGAGCCGGACCAATCCCGACCGCAAACAAGGGCAGATTTTCCCCAGGGAAGGGAATTGACCCTTGGCACAACTGCCCCAGGGACAGGAGGGATCCTCCAGCCCTTGGAATGGTTGCATGCAGACTGGGTGGCTGCCTGGAAAAGGGCTGTGCTAGCTCTACCCTCAGATGTGGGCTGCAGGCAGGTAGGTGGGTGAGCTCCCCACCTACCCATCACCCCCAGCCCTCTGGAGCTCAGCATCAGGCCCCTGCCACACAAGCCTCCCCAGCCACTCCCTACCTCCACGCAGGCTGAGCGACACCCAGCAGGTCTGCCTCCAAACCATGCCTGGGAACCAGCTGTACACCCTTGTGCTTCACACCATGCTTCCCTTGCTCTTATGTCCTGCCCCGCACCAAATGGTGGGATCTACTGTGACCTGCAGAGGGCAGAGAACCCCAGGGGGGCAGCCTGGACCCCACACTGGTTCCACAGCCCACCAGGGGTATCAGCTGGCAGCTCATCCACAGAGCCATGAGCACAGGCACGTACCTGGCATGGTGCACAAACTCCTCTGACACCAGCCCCTTCTGCTGCAACGGAGACCCTGGCACACAACTGCGAAAGGCACATCAGCCTGCAGCCCCTCCAGAACCTTCTGCCTAGATTCTGGCTCCACTCGTCCCCCCACCTCCCAATCCATGCACACCCCATCCCTGGCCACACGAAGTCACAGGACCTCCTCGGCAGCCTGCTCCTAGTGCTCACCACAACGGCCGTTCATCTGGAGCAATAGAAGCTGGACTTCTCCCTCCGCACCCCAATCTCACCTCCCACTGGTGTCCACTGATTCCTTAGATGAGCGGCAGGTGCTATCGGGGGCTCTCCGCTTATTGTCCCCCCCCCCGGATCCCTGCATTTTAACCTTTCCTCATCCCTGGTTTTTCATTGGTTGACCCCAGAACCTCAGTCCAATGTCTCCTCCCCTTGGATTGAGGGGTCCTTTACTTGGGAGGAAGGGGGGGAAACTTTAGGCCAGCAGTCTCCTGCTAACCCAGTAGGGTACAGCTGTTGTGCCACTTGGAAAGCACGAGTCTAGTGAAAGCTACATCGGCCTGGTCTAGCTTGTACCCACTACAGGAAGGCCCCTTTATCCTAGTGTAACAGCAGGGAACATACCGGTGTGATGACAGCAGTCCCATGACACTGCTCTGCACACTGGGTCAACTGGTACAAAAGCCAGCCACAGATCCAAGCTAATTCTCACCCCTTAATTACAGCGTTGGGTTTCATTAGGGTGAAGATACATTTATGAGCTGTGTCACCCTAGTGCCTCGAGGACATAGAGCAAGACCTGGCTGTGCTCTGTGCTGTACAAACCCAGAATGTTGCTATAATGGGGAAAGCGCCATTGGCCAAATAGGCAGAGAGCAGCCCAGAGAGCAGGGGTTAAATACAGCAGGAGATGGGAATTCACACTTGACAGACAGGCCAGCGCGCAGCCGTCAGCATTCGCCGGTGGAGCGACCTAGGCCGGGATCATCAGGGTGTCTGAACAAGTTGAGGGTGGAGAAGTAGCCCAGCTGTCTCTGGTTCAGAGTGGGGACTACTGGTGCTGTGCCACCTGTTGCTATTCGTTGCCTCTCTACCCCAGCAAGCTGGCACCAGGGAGTGCTGCAACAAGCTTGCCAAGCTGAGGCACAAGCAGCCCAAGTGCCAAACAGCCTCCTGCCAGGATATCTCTTCCTTTCATTCCTGCGGGGATGGGAGGGAGAACGGAGCTGCTTCCTCGGCACGGAACGCAAGTTTAGGAGGATGACAGAGGATGGGCCAGTGTCACCCTTCAACTGCGGTCAGAACTCCTGGGTTCTCTCTCCAGCTGGGAGAGGGAAGTGGGGTCTAGTGGTTAGAGCCAGCAGGCTGGAAGGGAATAGCTCCTTAGAATATCCCATTATGGTCCCAATGAAAGAGAGACGGATGATGTAGGTTTTATCCCTTTACTTCCATCATCAGAGTTTGCAAGGCCCAGACTCTGTCCCATCGGAGGACACTGAACTCTCGATCGGATGGGACTGAAGACAAAGACAATCAAAGAATAGGCTGAAGACATCGAACCAAGGGACCGAGCAGATCCACTGTGTCCCGGGGCAAGGGGGCAGAAGTGGCTCACACACCAACACCAGCCAATCAGATCTTGCCAGGAAAAGTCCCTTCTGCCCGGCGCTCATCCCAGGTATTGATCTGAAAGAGACCAACAAGTTCCATTGATCACCCATTCCGGCGTGATCAGAAGAAAGGAGCTTGGGGTGGGAGGAGATGGCCAGGACTAAGGCAAGCTGGACAATGGCTTCTTGACTTCCCACTGGCAGAAAACTGGACTTCTCTGCACCATTTTTTGACTGAAAGCTAGAATTTTGATTAGTGCCTCATGGAAGCTGTACTTCAGGGTCCTTACCCCCACACTCTCTATCAGCTGAGGAACCCTATTTGGACTACAATTCCCATGATGCACAAAGGTCTCCTAACCCCCTTACCAGAGGGTATCATGGGAGATGTAGTGCAGCCACGGAACCTACTTCATAAAGGGCAGGGGGCCAGAAAGATATAAACTACAATGCCCATGAAACATTGCAGCAGAGGAACCAAATGGAAATATTTTGGTTTTCAGGCATTTGGATTTGATGACCATTTGCATTTTTTCCTGCAAGAAGCAGACATATGTCATGAAAAATTGTTCTGTTGTGGATCTGATTTTCCATCAGAATCACCTGACAGGGATCCGCCAGAGCTAGGACATGTCGGTTGACTGCCTGTATGAAAACAAGACAGCACTTTTGATTAGTGCTCCAGCCAAGGGGCTACAGGCTGAGGATTCTCCAAAGGGAACTCCCTGTATCCCACAAGCCTTTGGACCTGCAAAGGATTATGCGAGCTAGGTCACGGGGCCATTTTTGAGGTGGAGGGGCTGGTGCAACTGAAGGCAATAGGGACCCATGCAGTTCCTGGGGCTCTAGATCAGAGAGATCCTCACGTTGCAGCTTCCCAGCTACACCAATTGGCTCCTGCATCCATCTCTAGCCAGAATTAACACAGATGCTGGCCCAATCCTGTGAGGTGCTGAGTGCCCTCTGCCCTCCCCCACACGCCTGATAACTCTGCTTTCTAGCCAAGAACCTTTCAGCCCCAGTGACCTACCCAAGAGATGGGACAGAGGGATGTGTACACACGGCGGTACCACTGGCAGCACGTGGCGTCAGCTCCCTTGGCGGCCATGGCTTTCTCGCAGCGATGGAAGTCTACGAGAGAGAGAGAGAGAGAGAGAGAGAGAAGTTTCAAGGCTAGAAAAACTCCCCAAAGGACAATGCTGATGCTTCTGGGGGAGCACTGACGCTGTACCCCATAATGCTTTATGGGAATATGACATTTGTGCTGCCTGTGTCATGTAACATCTCTCTGTAAAAAGTTATGGTCTACTATATCTATTCATCCTATTTGTACACATATCATTTTGTACTTGAGGTTATGAATATTGGCTGTATACCTGCTTGATTCCTAAGTAAGCTTTGTGAGGCATTTGGTCAGCTTTAGGAAGGAATTTGCAAGATTAAGTACCCGATCAGGAAGCACCTGGGGAACAATGCATCTTGGAATGCTCCAATCCACATAAGAAGTCTTCCTGGAGACATACAAGATACCATGTGGACAACGGCTTCTGCTTGTAAAGACTGAGTCATGCATGGACATGTGACTTGCCCAGGTGACTCTAGAACTCCATCTTGGAGCTGGACTTTGCATAGGAGAGGTCTCCACCACAAGAGAAAGTCTATTTAAGACCAGGGGAACCCCTCCATTTTTATCTTCAGCTGGCTAAAGAGAATGCCTCTCCACCCAAAAAGAGACCTGAAAGGAACTGCAAGAAGGTGAGTGATTGCTGGACCCGGACTAACAGGAGATTAGTCTGTAAAAGGGAGCATTTATCTGTATTCAGTTTGATTAGACATAGATTTGCGTGTTTTATTTTATTTTGCTTGGTGACTTAGTTTGTCCTGTCTAAACAGCAGAGAATCCTGTGGCACCTTATAGACTAACAGACGTTTTGGAGCGTGAGCTTTCGTGGGTGACGAAGTGGGTATTCACCCACGAAAGCTCAAACTCCAATAACGTCTGTTAGTCTATAAGGTGCCACAGGATCTCTGCTGCTTTACAGATCAGACTAACCGGCTACCCCTCTGATATTTGTCCTGTCTGTTACTATTGGAACCACTTAAATCCTATTTTCTGTATTTAATAAAATCACTTTTTACATATTAATTAACTCAGTATGTGTTAATACCTGGGGGAGCAAACAGCTGTGCATCTCTCTCTATCAGTGTTATAGAGGGTGAACAATTTATGAGTTTACCCTGCATAAGCTTTATACAGGGTAAAACGATTTATTTGGCTTTAGACCCCATTGGGAGTTGGGCATCTGAGTGACAAGAACACTTCTGTTAGCTGCTGTCAGTGACGCCTGCAGCTTTGGGGCAAGTAATTCAGACCCTGGTTCTGTGTTGGAGCAGACGGGAGTGTCTGGCTCAGCAAGACAGGGTGCTGGGGTCCCGCGCTGGCAGGGAAAGCAGGGGTAGAAATAGTCTTGACACATCAGGTGGGAGCTCCCAAGAGGGTTTCTGTGATCCAACCCGTCAGAAGCAGTTTCATCGATTCCAAGGCCAGACGGGACCACTGCCATCATCTATCTGACCTCCTGTGCAAAACAGGCCATAAAACTTCCCTGAATTCCTTCCCAGAGCAGATCTTTTAGGAAAAGATTCAATCTTGATTTTAAAATAGCCAGTGATGGAGAATCCACCACAATCCTTGGGAAACTGTTCCAGTGGTTAACACTCTCACAAACGTACACCTCATTTCCAGTCTGAAATTGTCCAGCTTCAACTTCCAACCCCTGGATGGTGTTAGACCTCCATCTACTAGACTGAAGATCCCATTATTAAATATTAGTTCCCCACTGCAGGAATACAGGCCCACGTTACATGTGGGTGAACTGTGGTTTTAAATTGAGTCTGGACATTAGCACAAGCAACTAGCCAAAGCACATGACCAAAAGAATGAGATCAGGACTAAGAGGAGTAGTTGGGTCACTGCATGTAGTGACCCATCCTGATACCGGCGTTACCTTACCTAAGGTTTGAGCTGAAGTAACGAATAAAACAAGGTTAAATTGGATACCAGGGGCATAAATACTTAAGAAACTGCTTCATCCAGCCATAGCTAAGGTCTGATAATTGGCAATGACCTCACAGGTTTGTTAAAAGGTATTAGGGGTTCTCTGCTAATACTCGCCTGACCAAGTTGGAGGCTACCAATATGGAGCCAGGTCTACACTGCAGACCTATCTTGGCATAACTTCATCGCTCAAGGGTGTGAAAAATCCAGGCCCTTGAGCGACTAAGTTATACGGACCTTAACCCCACCCCGCCTGCATGTAGACAGTGCTATGTCAAAGGGAAGGCTTCTCCCACTGACCATCGACACAGCTACCGCCTCTCAAGGAGGTGGATTAACTACACCCATGGGAGAGCTCTCTGTCATCAGTAGCGGAGCGTTTTCACTTAAACGCTGCAGCATTTTAAGCTTAGACTTGCAGGGTTTAGCATGTTTGTAAGTATCTTGGTCAAATGCTCATCAAAGTTTTGCTACTGTAGTAAACTGTTTATTATTTAGGCATGTTTAGAGTCATTGAATTAATACCATTTGGCCTTTGGATTTAATAGAGGAATTTATGGTTAAATTAGTGTCAAGGGAATACCCTTGATAACAACTCCAACTCCCACACAGGTACCTGCAGACTGGGACCAAGCCACTCCGTAACCTTCTCCTGAAGCTAAACATACTGAGCTCCTGGAGTATCTCGCTAGAAGGCAGCTTTTCTAACCCTTTAATATTTCTCCTGGCTCTTCTCTGAATCCTGCCAATTTATCAGCATCCTTCCTGAACTGTGGACAGAGGACTCCAGCTGCGGTCACACCAGTCCCGACTCAAAGGAAAATCAACCTCCCTGTTCCTACTCAAGATTCTCCTGTTTACGCATCCCAGGATGGCATTAGCCTTTTTGGCTGCAGCATCGCACTGGGAGCTCACATTGGGCCAATTACACACCACGACCCCAGATCTGTTTCTGAGTCACTGCTTCCCAGGAGAGAGTTCCCCAAATGAAAGGCTGAGGGATTAAGAAACCCATGGCTGAGGCATCCGTGTAGCTTCAAGGCCTAATAGCAACAGGTGCTGAGCACTGGAAGTCAATGGAAATTGACAGCCAACTGCTAGCCCTTATTCTGTACGTGCTCAAGGACACAGCTTGCATCTCCCCTGCTCTAACACACCTTAGATTAAAGGCTTGGTGCTAATCAGGCCCCCATTACTGTCATATCTGAGCACCTTGAAAAGTTTTCCATAGATCAGTTTTCCATTGGAAAATGCAGTTTCACCAGAATCGCAGATTTTGCAGGAACATGTTGATTTCAAGAATCTTCAAGGGGAAAGAGTCAAAACGAGTCTTTTCATCAAGGTGAAAATGTTTTTTGAGACTTTATCATTTAAATTTGTCTATTATGTTAATTTTTTATATATTTATATTTTATATGATATGAAAAGTCAAAACAAACACTGCGATGGTTCTGGACCAAGTTCTGAGGGAATCTTCATTCCATTGAGAATTTTGAAAGTTTTTGTTCTGGTTTGCTATCAAAATATTCAGAATTACCCACTGGATGGGAAACCAGCTTCCAACCGTCTCTGCTTTAATGGGTTTATCTTCACCACATTTCTGTGAAGCAGGGCAGTGCTATTACCCCATTGGACAGATGGGAAAAGTGAGGTACAGAAGGCTAAACAATTTACCTGACATCACATGCGGTGCAGAGCAGGGAATTTAATCTCAGGTCTCTGCAGTTCCAGGCGAGCAGTGCCCTAATCACTTGGCCATCCTCTCTCTCATTACCAAGAGACAATATGCTATCAAAGCCTTTAAGAGAAGATATTTTTTAAGCTGAATATTGTTTAGGCCCTATTGAATGAAAGCTAAAAAACCCAGAGCTAGACCTCTCCTTGCAGTGCTGGAAGCCAGACACATCGGTGATATGGGTAAACAAACAGAGACACCATAAGCTGACGAGAAATCTTTGAAGATTCTGTCTGTCCTTCATACAGCAGCATAATTCCAATTTTCCATCTTTCACAGATGATTTTGAATGAAAGCTGCTGCAGCTTTATCAGCTACATCCTGTTGAGCTACTCGCAGGAGTAACAAGCTGAGACACAGACTAACTCAAGTGTCTGGGGAAAATGAGGTGTTCAAAGCAATTCTGGATTCAGAGAAGCCTGTTTGGGCCAACTGAATTGCCCATTATTAAGCAGCAATTCAGGATGAATTGCCTAGGACTGGAAGGTGGCACCCTTGAGTTCAGGCAACTCCATCATAGCATCTAATGAGGGCTTGTTTATTAATCTAATTTAAATTTCTCCCATCGTCTTTAGTCCTGCCACAAAGATCAATCTACTGTACTGTGCGCTGTACAAAATCTAACAAATCCATCATCTCACTGGTACCTCAAGCTTGGAATGGCATGTACCAGAGCTTTCTATTTCCTGGTTTTCAGAGGGTTCAGTTTAGCCCTTCTCCACATTCTGGAGGGCATGAGGCAGCACCAGCTGCCTTAAACTCTGCATTAACTAAATGTGAAGGCCACTGACATGCACTTAATGGAAAGGGAAGCAAATTGGTAGTGGGTTCAAAACAGGGGTCAGGTCAAGTTCTCTGTGGATTATACAGAGGTCAGACTAGATGATTTAATGGGCCTTCTGGCCTTTAAATCCGTTCATCTCATCCAGGGAACTTCAAGGGGTCTACACATCATGTGTAGAGCCCTGCAAATCTGTGGATATCCACTTTATATCCACAGATTGGATGCAGATACACATTTTGTATCCGCACAGGGCTCTAACCATGTGCAAAGTTATGCAGGTCCTTAAGTCTTTGCGGATCAGGGTTTCAGGTCAGAAATTCTTCAAGACAAGGACTGTCTTTTCATGGCATGTGTGCAGAGCACCCAGCACAATGGGACCATCATAGATCGAGGCCATTAGATACTACCTTAGCGGTGCGTACATTTAAGAGTTAGTTACAGGAGAGGAAAGCAAATTTGTTTCATCATTACCTGGATATTTTTAACTATCAATTTATGGACTGTGGGCAATCTAAACACTAGACAAGAAGCGAAACTGACTATGCCTGTGTCACCAGCCAAAGTGAACAAGCTGCATCAGGGTTCAGATCATTTGGTTGCTAACAGCTAGTCTCACCGAGGTAGTTCTGCCAGCAGTTGCGAGTCTGGTTCTGGTTTGGGAATCTGCTGTCGAAGGGGGCGGTTTTGTAGTTGTCCAGCTTGGCCTGGATACTATCAGCCATTTTTCTTGTTCTAGGGAGGGGGAAAAAAAATCATGTCATTTGTATTGTGGCAGCAGCTAAAGATCCCAAACAGGGCCCTACTGCGCTGGGCACTGCACAGAGGGAGAGACAAGCCCTGCCCCAGCTGAGATCGGGGTCCCGTTGTGCCGGGCACTGCACAGACACAGTGAGAGACAGCCTCTACCTCAAGGCGCTAATAATTTAATCCCAGCAAATTCTCTGAGCTTTGGGCAGTGGGGGCTCCCCAGGAAGCACGACAGGCTTCACGCCCCTTTGCTCTGGGATCTGGTTCCCCCCAATGGTATTTAGACTCACAGCTACATTCTGTCCATGGGAGGCAGCAAGTGAAGCCCCCTTCGAGCTACCAGTGAGACCAGATTGCAACACCCCAGCATCAGTTAACTCAGGGAGCGCAGCCAGACCAGGCTCGCCGAGCCAGCTCCAAGGAAGGGAAACCTCTGCAGTCTTCCCCCCCGACGGGAAACCGGGGTGAGCTCTGGGGCTTCCCATCGCCTCGGTCATATTCCGCAAGAGCCAGTCCCGGCCTCGCCCCGCCGTCCCCTGGGGCTGAACCCTTCGGATCGCGGCGGAGTGACACCCCCCCCCGCGGGCCTCCCCGCCCAAGCCGGTTTCGGGGGGGGGGTTAAAATCCGCGCGAACCTCCCCCCCGCGGGTTCCCCGCCCCGCCCCCGCGCCGGCCGGAGCAAGGCCGCGGATCCGGCGAGGGCTGAGCCGAGTCCCGGGGGGGTGGCCGCGCGAGGGACCCGTGTTCGAGTCCTCGGGCGCGGGGTCCCCACGGTCAGCCGCTGCCAGGGCGGAGGGAGGCGCCGGGGATCCCCACCCCCAGTCGGCTTCAACCCCCCGTCCGGCCTCACCCGCGCGGCGCTCTTCCTGAAAGTGACTTTCACCTGAGCCGACAGCCGGAAAGCGGGACACAGAGACGGATGGGCTAGAGAGGCGCCGAAGTGACGCTTTATCATGGAGGACGCAACGCCCAGGCTAGAGAGCGGGGCGTAGCGCGGCTAGAGCGTCGCCGCAAGAACATCGAGAGGGGCGGCTAGAGCGGCAACCAGAAGAGGGCGGTGACGGTGATGGAGCGTGTCCATCGGAGTCTGCCACTCCCGCTGTTACCACAATACACATAATAACGGAACAAAAAGAGACACTGTTACCGTAATACTCATTATAATCGGGCAAACAGAGAGACACTGGATCAGGCCTGCACAACCGTAAAGCTGCCAGGGCCATATTACTCCAAAGAAAAACAGCTGTTGGTGCCACCAAGCATAAACTAGGTAACTTAGAAAAGTAAAAGGCAATAAGAATATAAGATCTCCCTGTTTCAGGCTCTAGTGAACAAGAGTCCCTCCATGTTTAAACTCTAATCGACCTAGCAGGCCAATAAATAAACAAAAGGCCAGGTGTCCGGAGCCTATCTAGTTGCAAGGTCGCTCAAACTGGTATAGAGCAGAAATAATGAAGCCTGCATACTTCTGCACAAGGAGTGAAAATAAACACCTCTGGAAGGACAGATAGTGGTTCAAAGGAGTGGGCCTAACGAACTAGAACTTGTAGTCGCCAGCTTTTGAGTTTAACGTTAATGACGCTGATTAATGTAACTGCTATAGGGGGAAAGGGCGGGGGGAAGGGATGGCTTAGCTAGAGGTAAGTATAAAAAGGTAACCTGCTTGTATTAACTCGTTGCTGGATTGAGGCAGGTCAAGTCTCCAGCACCACTTTGAGATCTCAAATAACCTTGCTTGTTTCTCCACTCGGTGTGTTTATTGGAGCTGAAGCACTCCGGGCAACGGACTACCACCTGTGTTTGCCTCAGCAGTCTATCTGCCCGCAACACAGCTGAGGGCCGACCCTCACCCCCCGACCCCACAACCCCACCAAACACAATACCCCGCGCTGCCCAGCCCCCTGAAATACTCCCCCACCCCACGGAAGCAACCCTGCTTGCCCAGCGCTGCCCCACCGAAACAGCGGTATTGAACCTTGGTAATATGTTATAGTGGGCCCCTAAGGTAGTATAATTAAGGTAAAAGAAAAATGTCTGTTTGCTAGAAGTAGAATA
Organism: Chelonoidis abingdonii; assembly: GCF_003597395.2. NCBI lineage: Eukaryota > Metazoa > Chordata > Testudines > Testudinidae > Chelonoidis > Chelonoidis abingdonii. The sequence goes on along the minus strand of NC_133779.1, from coordinate 58,136,930 downwards.
AGATCCCCCCCGTCCCCCGCCTTTGTAATCAATTGCCCTGTTGAATGAATGAGGTGTGACTGAGCAGGGTGTGGAAGGCAGCACCTCCAGAGAGCTGCAACCCTTGGAGAGGGGATGGGAGCCAGATCAGATCAGTAGAACAGGTCAGCTGACTCCTCGCTGGCCTCCTCAGCCCCCCAACCCCTGGCTCACCTACTCAGCCCCTGGAGCAGGGTCAGGGCACAGTGCCCAGGCGGAGGCGGCTCACATGCCCGGGAGCTGCAGAGCCTGAGCGCAGCGAATAGGGAACCAGGCATGCACTGGGGCCGGCGCCCACATGCATCCACTGCAGCCTGCAGGAGCCCCGGGGGGGGAGGGGGTGGCGCTGGGCTGCAGCCTGGGCAGGAGGGGCGGGGTGCACCATGCCAGCTCCTCCATGGCTGGGGCTCCCTATTGCCACAAGCCGACGTTCTGGCTCTCCAATGCCTCCGGAAGGCGGCTGCTCCCTGCCAAGCCAGGGCATCGCCTTTTGGCACCCCCAACCACTTGGCCAAGTGGTTGCACCAGGCCTGCATCTAGCCCACTATCCTGTCTTCCGACAGTGGTCGATACCAGGTGCCCCAGAGGGAATGAACAGAACAGGGAATCATCAAGTGATCCATCCCCTGTTGCCCATTCGCAGCTTCTGGCATTGCATTGTATACGTGAAAGCAGTGGAAATGCAGACCTGGAGAAAAAATATCTGCAAACAGAAATAGTGTTTCCTTAAATGTCCCTTAAAATAAAACATTCTCCCTTATTTTTCATGTGGTTTTCCCTTATTTCCATCCAACAAAGGTGGTCACCCTGAACCCTAGGGAGGGGCTGTTAAATTTTATCTCTGAGGGGGAACCTGAAACTCTGAGCCCCCACAGGCCCCAGCAACTGCCCAACTTTTGTAGGCAGTGTGGGGACCCCGCAGTGGGGCTCCCCCATTTGTCAGGGATATTTTTAGTAAAAGTCACAGACAAGTCACGGGCTTCGGTGAATTTTTCTTTATTGCCCGTGACCTGGCCGTGACTTTTATTAAAAATATCCCTGACAAAATCTGAGTCTTAGGCATCAGCAGTGTGGGGTGATGCTGGGAGCCACTGCAGTTCGTTGGCCCAGAAACGCGATGCGGGAATGTAGGTTACTCGCAGCTTGGAGGTTAAAACCAGAGATGCCCTGGGCACGTGCTGGCCACAGCCCTGACTTGGGCTCTCTGTGACTGTGCTCCCTCGCCCCCCCGCCCATCAACACCCTGCCATCTCTGCTGTGTGTCCATCTGCCTGTCTCGTTAGGGGACAGTGTTGGTACCGATCACTGGGGAGCGAGTGTGGGTTGTCCCTCCCCTCCACCCCCCAGGTTACTATCTTCCACCCAAGGTACCTTTGCCCCCCGGTTAATCGATCAACATAGTGAAGTCCCTAATAGACTTCAGGAGCTCTCCATCTGCCCACCTTCATTGGCTTTTAGGGAGCTGTACATGGGTAGGATGCTTTTTCGGTGGTGGAAATGTCATTAAATTGTGGTGAAATGTCAGTAAATGCAAAACCCTTCTCTCAGGGCCGGCGCTTGCGTTTAGGTGGCTTAGGCAATCGCCTAGGGCGCCAGGATTATTCGGTGGACAGCATTTTGCCGGAGGCGGTGGCAGGTGGCTCTGGTGGAGCTGCCACAGTGGTGCCTGCGGAGGGTCCACTGGTCCGTGGCTCCGGTGGAGCTGCCGCAGTCGTGCCTGCGGATGGTCAGCTGCTCGCGCGGCTGCGGTGGACCTCTATCAGGCACGATTGTGGCAGCTCCACCGGAGCCGCAGGAACAGCGACCGTCCGCAGGCACGACTGCGGAGCCAGGGGACCAGCGCGCGGGGCGGTGAAATGGCCGTGCGCCTAGGGCGCTCAAACCCCTAGCGCCAGTCCTGCCTTCTCTCCACTGTGACATTCCCTTATTTGTGTTGGGGTAGCTCCTGGGGCCCTGGTCATTGCTGGGCTGGGAAGGGTTCGATTTTTTTTGTTAAATGTTGATTTCACCTACACTCGCAAATCGCAGAAAAAAAATGTCCATCCATGATAATCGAAGTTCACAGCTAGGCAAAGTAAGGAAAATGCTGCCTGACAAGATCTTAGTTTGATTTAAGGATGTTTGCTTTGTACCCTGTGACATGTGATGTTGACCATTTGCGTTTTAACGGTTATAAACTTTTGAATCTCAACATCTACTGTCATTAATTATGGTCTGACCTCGCCCGATAGCTTCTTGCAACAGAGAAAATTTAAACAGGCAGAAATTGAAAAAAAAATGCTTAAAACAAACATTGATATTCAATGTTGAAATTATCAAAAAAGAAAAGTTGAATTCTGCCAAGCTGCTCACAGACCAGGGCTCCCCGCTGGGTGCTGACAAACACAAACACGTTCCTTCTACTGGAGATTTTACCGTTCTGGCTTGTCTATGCCTGGAACTATTTCTAAATAGCTTCATGTGGGGACACTCACACTGGAATAAGGGCGTCCACCTAGGGAGTTAATCAGGCATAGCTTCTACGCTTTAATCCGAATTAACCTTAATCTGAATTAATTTCTGAGTGTAGACAAGCCTAGAATAAGAGTGTCTTGACCCTGTTTAGCTTAACCCAAACAGGTCACATTGAACTGTGCATGAAGAAGCAAGACCACGCTGGCTTTACTAAATACATATCTCTTTTAAAGAACACAAAATAGATTTAGTATAAAAATACAAAAGACTTAAAACTCCATTTCTTTTAAAGAAAATGGTCTGACTCCACCTCAGCAGAAAGAAATCAGCAGCATCAATAGCTGCACATTATGCACAATAAGTTCCTGGTTCTCGCCAAATCCTGCAAACTCCTGTCACCCTCCACATCTGATCTTGCGCCTCTGAAACCCAGGAGGCAGGTCCCAGAAATCTCACAATTTTAAAGCATAATAAATGAATGATGATGAAATCTGCACTTGGATCCACTGGGGGAGGTTGCTGGCACCTCATGCGTGAATGTCAGGGATGCTGCAGCCAGCTGGAACCGAGCACACAGTCATGGGGAATTTCTGGGGGCAGCTTAGGGGGATATCATGTTCTTCTGTTAAGCCTGGGGTGAGGGAGCTGCTGTCCTATTGCTCTTCAGCCCCCCTACACTCCTCTGCCTCCTCCCCCACAGCCCTCTGCTCCCCTCAGTCTGCCTCTGACCCCCCACAATCCCTTGCACCCCCATTCCCCTTCAATCTTCTCCCTGTCTCTTTCCAGCCCTCTCCTGCTCTCACGTCCCCCCACCTCCACCTCCTCCTAGCCTCCTGTCAAGTCCCCTACCCCCAGCTTGGCAGCTGTTTCCCCTGAGGGCAGCCTGGCCTTAACCCCACTGAGGACACCGGGACACAGTAGTCATGGAGTGAAGGGAAAATCCCATGACTGAGGCCGGGACTAGAGAGATTCCAGGAAGCAAGAGATTCTGGGGAGCGGCGGCGAGGTGGGGGAAATGGCCAATCCTGCTTGCGCTTTGCAGGGCTGCAAACTGACTCCAACCCAGGAAAAGACTGTCTGTGTACCAGAACGAGGGTGTCGGCCTGCGGGCGTTATACCAGCACATACTAACTAGCCCAGAACACCTCTAACTCGCCCAGTATAACCATGCTGGTTTAACTGGTAAGTCTGTCCCACACCCAGACAAGGCCTGGGAGAGTTCGGAAATTCTCCTCCAGGTTGCGTGGCCCAGGGATATTCTGCCCCCTGCTGGTTCAGAGGGAAATTTCGGTCACACTTTGTAACAGGGGTTCTGCTACCCCCACACAAGTGGAGCCTGATTCAACATAACACCGTAGTGCTGGAAGGGACCTCGAGAGATCATCTAGTCCAGTCCCCTGCACTCCTGGCAGGACTAAGTATTATCTAGACCATCCCTGGCAGGTGTTTGTCTAACCTGCTCTTAAAAATATCCAGTGACAAAGATTCCACAGCCTCCCTACACAATTTATTCCAGTGCTTAACCACCCGGACAGTTAGAAAGTTTTTCTAATGTCCAACATAAACCTCCCTTGCTGCAATTTAAGCCCATTGCTTCTTGTCCTCTCCTCAGAGGTTAAGAAGAACAATTTTTCTCCCTCCTCCTAGTAACAACCTTTTATGTACTTTAAAACTGTTATCATGTCCCCTCTCAGTCTTCTCTTTTCCAGACGAAACAAACCCAATTTTTTCAATCTTCCCTCGCAGGTCATGTTTTCTAGACCTTCAATCATTTTTATTGCTCTTCTCTGGACCCTCTCCAATTTGTGCACATCCTCCCTGAAATGTGGCACCCAGAACGGGACACAATACTGCAGCTGAGGCCTAATCGGCCCAGAGCAGAGCAGAAGAATGACTTCTTGTGTCTTGCTGACAACACTCCTGCTAATACATCCCAGAAAGATGTCGCTTTTTTTGCAGCAGGGTTACACTGCTGACTAGGGTGACCAGATGACAGGCACAAAACATCAGGATACAATGGAAGGAGTGCAAAATATCAGGACAAATGGCTTCCCAACCACACATTGGTCGGGATGCAGGACAAATAACTCAGTATTGGGACAGTCCCAATTTTATCGGGATGTCTGGTCACCCTGTCCCTACTGCAGCCAGCCACCTTCGAGTTCTCCCTCTTCTCTCCCCGGCTGTGCTCACCTGATTGCAGCAGCTCAGCGGATGGTCCAGCTTTGCTCTTTCACTTCCATTCTTCTTCACTTCTTTGGGTGGCTGCATTTGCCATGGAGCAGCCTAATGGAAATAGCCTAGTCCTCCATCTAGGCATGCAGGCCCAGCAGCTAAAGCCAAGCCCCACTGAGAGCAGTGGGAGATTAGCCTGGAGTGTCAGGAGTGGAGACTTGGCCCATGGGGACCCCAGGCACTGCAGCTGCTGCCATCTACATGGTGAATCCTCCAACCCATCACCAAACAGCTCTTCCACATTCTGCAAACTGGCCTCACGGGCTGACTGTCTAGGAAAACAGAAACCCTTTGCTAGAGCAGGAGAGTCTCTTCAATGCCTCGCTCTTTCCACGGCTTCCGAAGGGTCACAGTCAAACACCTGCGAGTCTCTAGGAGGCTCTCAAGAAGTTCCCTGCTCAGTCAACTGGCACCCACTAGCAATGGTCTCTGACAGTGGCATTGCAAAGGGAATCTCAGCAGATGGTCCCTTCTATGGCTTCCTAAGTGGGAGGGAGGTCGATCTTGTCATTTCAGGCCTAGCTGTCAGAGTTCTCTGACTTTGGAAGTGGGTGGAGTCTAGTGGCTGGAGCTGGACAGGTATCAGTACCACACTTCCTTCCTGCCTCTGTCAGTGACGTTGTGTGTGACGTTGCAGCCAATTGCTTTCTATCCCTATGCCCCAGCGAACAGGGATAATACTGACCCACTTCAGAGGGGCTGGCAGGGGTCACCACTGTCATGACTCAAGATGGAATGAGTTAGTCTCTGTACCAGGGCTGGGATCCAGGGACAGGGAAAGCTCCCAACCAGGATATGTAGCAGGAGCCCATTTGTTGCAAAAGCCCCAAGTGGCAGGACGAGTGCATGGTTCTTACCTCCAGTAGGTGCATGGGATTGTTCATCTGAGCCTCAATGGGACCCATGTTGCTTGGTTTGACAGGATGAGATGACCTGTCACCACTGCTCCCTGAGCTGGGCTGGCTGCAGCATCTATCTGTGTGAGAGGCTGGGACAGAGCCTGAAAGACAGATGTGACAATCAGGGTTCTCTCACCTCCGGGGGAGAACAGAGATTCTGAACCCCAAAGAATAAGCAATTGAATCAGCTGATTCAATGAAGAATTATTGTGCCATACAGGTACATCATTAGGTCCTCTCATGGATTGGTAACTGGTTAAACACCACTCTGCACTGACCCCTGACCACAGGTGGCCCAATGGCCCACTGCACCTCCAACTTAGCAGCTCCAGCTACTAAGAGAGCAAGAACCAGAGGCCTTCCTGCTCCTGGGACAGAGGAGTAGGTTGATGATCTACCTGGAGGTGAGTGTTGTCCTTCCCCATGCCATGGTCTAGACTCCATTCAGGCCAGAGCACAGGAACTGCAGTTCCTACTCTGGATCTAGGGGCGATTTCAGTTTGCTGGCAGGAGACTGTACATGAGACGTTGCAGTTGTGGGGTGACCCAGGCACTAACATGGGCATGGAAGTTTGAGGAACAGGGTGGAGGCCTGTGTGGGGCAAGGAGGGCAGGGATTTGGGAAGCAAGAGCAGAGGATCAAACTTTCTTCATGTGGGAGAGGATGATCCTCATTGCAAAGATAGAGAAAGTGAGGCACCAGGTGGGAGAGTGACCTGGCCAGGATCACGTTACCACTCAGTGGCAGGGCTTCAGGATAACCTGTTCTCTGCTCTCATCACTGGACCTTGCTGCCCATTCTGTATGACCACTCCAGCCATCCTCTCCCATAGGCCATCCCCATTCCTCTCCAACACCAGGCTGTTTCCATAATGGAAGCAGGCTTGTAACAGAGTTCACTCACCAATAGGTGCCCCTTCCTGGCAAGGCCTGGGATCACAGCTTTCTTGCTGGGCTAGCACCCCCGCCAAGAGTCGCTAGGGCACTCTGGCAGTTTTTTGCCTGGGAACTCAGCCCTTTAGCCAGGTGACTGTCTTTTAGTACACTCCTTCCTGGGTCGTGCCCGTCCCAAACGAAAAGTCCAAACATGTCTTTAACTAATGGTCTGAGTGAACGGAACCTCAGGCTGGCAATGGGCTCAGCGGCAGCCAGGACCAGCAGCCTGCCATAAAAAAAAAAAATATTGGCTCGTGTGCCACAGGTTGAGGACTCCTGTTCTAGTGTATACTGTGTGTATTGTACTTTATAGTAATTTTCACTATACACGTGTAAGCAGAGTCAGGATGAGCTCTACCCTGACATCTGATGGTGAATTGTGGCAAGTTGTGGAACAGAACTTCAGGGGCTGATCTTGTTTGCATAGGCACACCCACCCTGCCTAGCATGAGCCAACAGCAGCCCAAATGGTCACTTGGGCTGCTGTGGGATCCCCAGTTTCTCTGTTATTGGGGCAGGAAGAATAAAGTGTCGTTACCCTGATTATGTGAATCAAGGACAATGGAACTGTTTTATGACAAAGGGACTCGCCATCAACTAAGTAGCACTCGCTAGACAAGGGATATGTGTTCCAAAACCCAGTGAATTGAGGGAGGTTGGGGAGAGGTGTTTGTATGGGTACTCTTTGAAGGGCTGAAGTATGAATTGTATGCTCTACTGTGGAATATCAGAGCTAATTTTAATTCTATTAGGAGTCTAATTACAAGCTGCTGAGTTGAATTTGCTTTGAGTCAGTGGTGCAGCAACTCTGAGAATCCCTTACTACAAGCTGAAATCACTAAAGAGCTAAAATTACTATGAGCTGAAATCACTGACTGCTGTGGGGGGTCCTGAAGCTATGTTGTTGAGCAGCTGGCAGAGAAGTTTGTGGGATGACTGGAGTGGCTTGTGGAACAGCTAGTGGAATGGTGGAGCAGAGCGGCTGGTGGAGTGGCTCATGGTGAAGGCTGCAGCAGAACCCCATGCAGAGGCGGGGCAGTCAGCCTCGGACCATGTAAGGTTCCCCTTAACACCACTGTGTGCCCCCACCCCCTCCAAGCAGGGAGGTAAAACTCTGCAGATAAACTTTTGAACTCTGGGGCTGCACTGATCAGCGACAGAGACTTTTGGGGTGTTGGACTTTTGGGACTTTGGGTGATTTTTTGGGGTTGCTGGACTTAAGACCCTGAGTGGAAAGGGACACTGCCAAACTTACTTGGGATGGGTCTTTTGCTCATGGTTTGTGTTATGAATCCTGTTTGTGATGTTTCCCCAACATAATGCCACATTGTTTCCCTCCTTTATTAAAAGGATTTTGCTACACTCAGACTCCATGCTTGCGAGAGGGGAAGTATTGCCTCCAGAGGGTGCCCGGGGGGTTGGTATGTAATTGTCCCAGGATACTGGGTCGGGGCTTGAGCTGGTTTTGCATTGTGTTTTGAAATGGAACCCCTAGATACTGAACCCGGCCCTTGTTGCTGCCAACTCAGATGGGCAGAAGGGTTACACACCATTTTCCTCTTACACACTGACCTTACTACCTAACCTCTACGTAAGATGTGATTCCACTGTATTCATTTTTGAAAGTTTTACAATAAACGATGCTCTGGCGGGAGGGGGGCTCTCCTTTTGCCTCTCAGTTAGGACTCATTCTATAATCAGCTTGGCTAGGCCCCAGGCTGTGCAGCCCAGGGGAAAGCACCCTGTTACAGGCCTGCTCTTCCCACTCCCACTGTTACTGGGCTGGGGTCCTTGCTCCCCATTTCAGACCTGGTTTCCAGAGGGGCTGACTATACACAGGCCCCACTGCCTGGAACTGGAGTTTGCTTGTTCTGGTGACTCTGACATTCAGGCCCTTCATCATTCAGAGGCTGACAGGTGTGGTGAGGGGGCTGGCAAAACCCCACTGCTGAGTGGAAGGAAGTCAAAAAGTTGGGATTCTGGAAGTTGATGGGTTCATTTGCCCTGCTGTGGGAAGTGGAGATGGAGACCGGAGATGCCATGTGATCAAGACTACCTGATGTTCTCTTCATGCCAGAGGGGCTGGAGCCTTCTGCCAGAAACACTCTCAGGAGTCCAGGTTTGAGGACATCTCTGGGGAGCCCCTTCCTAGGAACAAAACCAGGGTGATACGATGATGGAGACGTCTCTGTCCTAGAGGCGGGAGCCAGGGACAGGGGAAGCTCCCTGCCAGGCTATGCATCAGGGATGCCATTTCTCCCCCAAGAGACCCACACGCCCCAAGGAGTAAATGGCTCTTACCTCTATGAGGAAGCGGGGTCTTCCATCTAAGCCTCTTTGAGAGCCAGCGATGCTCACTTGGATGGGATGAGGTGACCTGTCCCCACTGCTCCCTGACATGGCTCAGCTACAGGATGCGCCTGTCTAAGAGGCTGTGCCAGATCCCAGGGCCTGGAAGACAGAGAAGGAGGCTCCTATTCCTTTCACACCTAGAGACCCCATAGAAGGGCCAAGGGGAGAATAAAAGGCAGGAGATGAAGCTAGCCTTGAGCCTCTGTCCCACCCCCACCTCCTCAAAAGTGGAGCTTCCGAGTTTCAGTGGGGCTGGGGCCCTGACACAAGGTCCTTTCTGCACCATAGGGGCCAGAGAGAGCTCTGCCTGGGTGCAGGGGGAATGGAATCGGGGTAAACCAAGGAAAGAGGGTAGGAGAGTGGGTGTGAGGGAAAGAGCTCCTGCTCCAGATGAAGGAATTTGGGGGGCAGAGGGAAGGACCCTGCTCCACAGAGAGAGGGAGAGAGTTTCTGTGAGTGCCAGGGGGCTCCATTTGCCCTTCCACTAGCTCCCTGTAGGGGTACCTCACCCTCCCACTCAGAGTGAGGCCACTCCGACTGGCCCAGCCTGGTCTGGACCAGAGTCTGCAGGGTAGCCGGGGGCGCACAATAGGGCTGGGTGATTGTGATGGGGTTGGGACTCACCACCGCAGCGCCTCCTGCTGGTCACTCCGGGAATTAGCTCAGTCTATGGGGAGCGACCTCTGCTGGCAGTGTCCCGTCCCTCTCTTGTCCTCTGTTGGCATCTGGACCCGTCTTGTTCCCCGCTTGACGATGTCCTTCTTCAGGCCACTGCCCTCCAGCAGAATTCCCCCTAGTCCAGCATCACCCCATTCCAGGGGTCAGAGGAGGTGTTAGCAACAGTCTTTGCACCTGCCTCCGTGGTCAACCACAACCCCTAAAGTCGAGCCCCTTGTCTCAAGGGCTGGTTGCAGTTTGTCTCAGCAACTGCATGGCCAGGTGCAATACTGCTCAGCACTGCTCTGTCCAAGGTGCTGGTCTTCGGCCTCATGGATTGTCAGGTCTGGGAAAGAGACACACACATTTGTCATTCTGGTTGCAGGGCTTGTTTCCTTCCAATCCCACTGGTGGCTGCACAGTGGCCAGAGCCCTCACTGTGTGCCCGGCCCAACAGAATGGCAGGGGGTGGTGTAGAACACAGAAAGAGAGAGAGAGAGAGAGATTCATCCTCTAGCCGGGTCGATCTGAGAGAAATTGGCTGGGGGTCCAGTCTCACTGGTCTATCGGGTGCCATTTCCCGGCTGGGTTCCTTACCCCTCTGGTGCAGCAGCAGCTGGTAGAGCCAGTAAACCCCCTCCCTGGCCTGCCGGCTGATGTCCTTGGCTGGGTCACCGACGAACAGAGCCAGCTGTGCCATGTGGTGACCCATCCTGGGGAATTCATCTGAGTTCTAATGGAAAGGAGAGGGAGAGGGGACTCCATCAGCATTTTCCTGTCAGCTTCCAGTCCCTGCCTGGGCCAGGACTCTCCTTCCACTCAGCCCCTCTGCAGAGCTAGATCCATAATTATCTCTGCCCGCAAGGGAGCCTGGAGCACAGGGATGCAGGCAGGGCCCTCCATGAGGATTTGCATCCCCAGCTGCTCCAGGATGCTAGGAAGGCATGAATCTGGAGCATGGTCCCCTTAAAAGCAAGAGTCGCCACTTAACCTGGACAAGAAGAACTTGACTCAAGCCAGGCTCATTCTCTGCTGTAACTCTGGCTCCCCAAGAGGGACACTCCTAACCCACAGCTCCTGCAGCAGCAGATCCTACAGCCCATTGGAGCCAGCCCACTCTCGCCTGGAGCCAGGAAGCTGGGGTCAGAGGCCACTTACGTGGAACTCAGGGAGGGTGATGATGGATCGGAGGAGGGCTGTGCTGCTCCTGATGGCCTTGGCTCTCTCTCGTGACACCCTGGGGATCAGTTCCTGGACACTATTTCAGCCCCACATTTTTGGGTGGACCTCCCACAGTGGGAGCTGCAGAGCACTTCCCCGCGACACACACACACACCCCTCCTGGTGTTGGGAGAGGAACAGGAGAAAGAACTAAAGAAGCAAGAGAAGAAAAGAAAGGAGGGAGGGAGGGATGGAGGAAAAGGTGAAATAAAAAGGACAAAACCTAATGTCCCCAGTGATTCTAAGGGACAAAATCCCAGGTGCAGAATAAAATTCTGCCTCCTTAAGCTCGTGTTTTCCATGCCAAGAATTCAACTGTCACCAGATGGATCAGACTGAACAGATTTCAAACCCTGAGGAGGCTCTTACCTCCCAAACAGGGATGGCTGTTTTATTGTAAAATCAGGAAAAGGGAAGGAGAAAACTCTAAAGAGGTTCCTCCTGGCGCTCACGTACGTGAACCCAAATACTCTCTCAGTCCTCAAAGAGAGACCTCGAGAAAGAGACTTGCTGAAGCAAAGCCACAGGGAGCTCTGAGGTTTCCCTGACCCCTCGCCCCTGTCCTGCCTGGCTGATGTCAGCATCTCTCTGTGAGGTCACCACCTCCCCACCACCTTGGACCAATAGTCTGAGCTCCTGCAAAAGGCCTTTGTGATGTCACTGCCACACCCCTCCCTTGCTGTGCTAATGTCCTGCCCCTGACCAGGCACTTTGGAGGTTTGAGCTACTCCCTGTGGATCACCCCACTCAAGAAGTGGTCATTCTAGGAAGCAAGCCAGCTAGACAGTAAAACATCAGACACTGCTCCCAATGCTACACTCAGTTTTTCAGAAATTAGTAGACTTTATGGCCAGAAGAGACCCTTAGAGCTTTTAATCTGACCCCCTGCATATCACAGGCCTCCTGTATGACACAATAGCTACTTTTGGGGCAAACACATTCCAGAAAGGCATCTAGTCTTCATTAAAGGACATATGGAGAATCCACCACTTTCCTTGGAAGCTTGTTCTTGTGGTGGATTCTCCATCCTCGCTGTTGAATATTTGTGCCTTAGTTGTAATATGAATTTGTCTCTTTTCACCTTCCAGCCACTGGTTCTTGTTATGCCTTTGTCTGCTAGATTAAAGAGCCGTTTAATAGCCAATATTTTCTCTCCATTAAGGCACTTCAACACTTCAATGAAGTCACCTTTCAATCTTTTTTTGATAAGCTAAACAGATTGAGCTCTTTCAATAGCCCACCAGGAGGCATTTTTCTCCAGCCCTCAGAACATTTGGTGCCTCTTTGCTGCCCCAGCTCCAATTTCACAACATCTTTTTCAAATGAGGACACCAAAGCTGAAGGCAGTATTCCAATATCAGTCTCACTGATGCCGTGTCACTTCCTGTGACGTTATTGACAATCTGTAACTGTATAGATCACCTTTGCGACCACTGTTCTATCTTTGCAGCCAATATTGTAGAAAGGTAGTCGTGTAAGGGTGCCATGGGAAGCCCTGGGTTCCCCCACCATCTGCCGCACCCTTCCCCACACAAAGGGCTGAAACCCTGACCACTGGGCAACATCCCCATGAGTGAAGGCCATCACGAGGCATCTATCTCTGAAAGTTTGCAGAGGATGTGGGAGCAGAAAGGGGAGACACAATGAGGGCGGCTCTTGGGAAGAGGGAGGGAGGGAGCCTTATGGGAATCTCTTGTTTACCACCATCAACCCAACGATCAGATCATTGATGCCTAGAATCTTCTCTGAAGTGCTGTATTTGACTGGATCTAGATTTTGAAATGGGTACCACATTTGCAGACGGAGAAATGTCAGCCAGTTGAGTGGAAGGCCATTGCGAGCTCAGCTAATTATGCAATGTGCTTTATGCACCATTTAACACGCTGATTAAACAGTAGCTCCCAATTTTCAGTTACATAGTTCTGTTTAGTGCTTTTCTCCAAAACACTTTCACTAATCATTTTGGGCAGCTTGGGAAAGTTAGCACATTCAGTGCACCAAGTATAAATATTGCTTGTTGGGACTGCCCTCTATTGGTAATAAGAACAGCCATACAGGATCAGACCAATGGTCCAGCCAGCCCAGAATCCTATCCTCCCACAGTGGCCAATGCCAGGTGCCCCAGAGGGAATGAACAGAACAGGTAATCATCAAATGATCCATCCTCTGTCACTCATTCCCAGCTTCTAGCAAATGGAGGCTAGGGACACTTTAACAGGATGGTTTTGTATCCCTGCCCATCCTGGCTAATAGCCAATGATGGACCCGTCCTCCAGGAACTTATCTAGTTCTTTGTTGGACCCTCTTATAGTTTGGGCCCTCACAACATCCTCTGGCAAAGAGTTTCCCCAGGCTGACTGCATGTTGGGTGTAGAAATACTTCCTCTTGTTTGTTTTAAAACTGGTGCCTGTTCATTTCATTGGGTGACCCCTAGTTCTTGTGTTATGAGAAGGAGTAAATTACACGTCCTTATTTACTTGCTTCACACACGTCATCATTTTATAGAGTTCTATCCTAGCCCCCCTTAACCATCTCTTTTCCAAGCTGGAAACTCCCCATAGTCTTATTAATCTCACCTCATACAGAAGCTGTTTCACACCCCTAATCATAGACTCATAGACTCATAGGTCAGAAGGGACCAACATGATGATCTAGTCTGACCTCCTGCACAAAGCAGGCCACAGAACCCTACCCATCCACTTCTATAAAAACCCCTAACCTATGTCCGAGTTATCGGAAGGCGACGTTCAATTTGGGTTGTAGTATACCTCAAGCACGAGAGCTTAGCCAGCATAGTAGCCTTTCTATTGTTCAGGCAGTCTCAGGGGAGCGAAAAATCCAGATGCAGTGTTACGTCACTCACTGTGTATGGAAATTCGTTCCCGTATTCACCAAATATAGGCATCAGCTAATGCCCTGTTACAGCTGTGGGCAAGGCTCCCCAGCCATGCAGTTAAGGAAAGAATTCCATTTTGGTTGCACATCTTTCTCGTACCTTTACCAATGACCATATATATATTCTTTTGAAGTATGGGGGACCAGCTCAGTACTGTAGGTTGGGCGACCATGAATTTATTAGTAGAGCAATATTACATTTCTGTCTTGCAATTGTGACAAACTCCTCCTCTACCTTGGTGGGCATCCTGCTGGCTTATTGCGCAAGATTTGCCACCTCCACGATTCAACGCCTGTGGGTCAGGAAGACAGCCAGAAACCATCAGCCTCGGTGTGAGCCATGTCACAGGGCAAGTCCTCCTGTGGTCTGATCAGAGTGAGGGTTTTGGGGGGAACCCAGGACCTGCCCTCTACTCTGGGTTCCAGCCCAGGCCCGTGTGGAGTGCAGCTGTCTATAGTTGGGGCCTCCTTGTACACAGCTGATGTACAGCTACAATCCCTCGCGGACTCAGGTCACACTTTCTGTCCTCCCATCGAACTCCTCCAGTATCACTGTACTTCTCTGTTCTCAGGCAGGTGCTATCAAGACCCCCCTTCCCCCCCCCGATCCCCCCCTGCCCCACTCGAACCCTCCTCCCAGTCCCCCTCCACAGTCCCTTTCATTCAGCTTCTTGCACAGGACTTTTAGCTGCTTGCTCCCCAGTTCCTCACACGCAGCTGCCCTCTCTGCGTCCTGCTCGCCTCTCTGCCTGACTGGAGTGAGTCCTTTTATAGCATCAGAGGGGCCTTTAATAGAGTCAGTGTGCTTACAGTTCAACTGACTCTCTTGCAGGTTAAGAGGTCAATGGTGTTCTCATTACACTGAGACAGCGCCGTCTGGTCACGCAGGGACACGAAAACCTGCATTATCTCAGTGGCCAGTATATCTCGCCTTCGACCCACAATGGACTGAGCTGCTGCCCAATGGACTGGGTCTATCCCACTATCTATCCCAGGGGTAGGCAACAACCTTATGAGGTACTGTGCCGACAGCGGATGCAAGCTGATTTCAGTGGCACTCCACACTGCGCAGGATTCCCGGCCACCACGTCCGGGGGGCTCTGCATTTTAACATAATTTTAAATGAAGCTTCTTAAACATTTTAAAAATGTTATTTACTTTACATACAACAATAGTTTAGCTCTATAGTATAGACTTACAGAAAAAGACCTTCTAAAAACGTTAAAATGTATTAGTGGCACGCGAAACCTTAAATTAGAGTGATTAAAGGAAGACTCGGCACAGCACTTCTGAAAGGTTGCTGAACACTGCTCTATCCCTTTCCTAATGACTTCCCAACATTTTGTTCGTTTTTTGGCTGCCGATGCACACTGAGTGGACATTTTCAGAGAACTATCCACAATGACTCCAAGATCTCTTTCTTACCGTTGTAAGAGCTAATTTAGACTTTGAATGACAGAGATTGGTCCCAAGCTGGGAAAAAAAATCCAGCCTGTGTATTGAGAAGTGTAAGCTGCCTGTAACATCTATGAGAGACAGACAGGCTGCTTGTTTCAAATCGTGCTTAATCTGTAGAATTTAGACTGAATTTTTTTTCTACATAACTACCTCTGATCTCTGTGCCTGCTACTTATAATCTCTTAACATCTGTCTCAGTTAATAAATCTGTCTTGGTTGAAGTGCTCAGGGCATCTCAGCTCAGTTTACAAAGGCTGGTGCATGTCCACTTTCCTCTGTTAAAATGGTGATCCACTCAACGAGTTTGTGCTGTCCAAGAGAAGCTTGGGTTGTGTAAGATGCTATAGTGCAAGGCAGGGAGCTGCAGTGATTGGCTGGTGCCTCTTGCCATAAGCTTCGTGAGTGGCTCCGGGATCAGTCATGCTGATGGCTGAGTGATCACAGCATCTGGAGGGGTTTGCTGGCTCTCACTGGCATAGCAATGTGAGAAACAGCCCAGGCTGGAGAGTTAGGGGGGCACAGCCGTCTATCAGTTCCAGGTTGTAACCTGGGGATCATGGGGCTCTGGCTGTCCCCTTTATCCCCATCTCCGGGGTGTGCACAACCCTTCTGCACAAGTACCAGCCACCCAGGGCTGACAGCCAGAGCTCTTAAATAAAAAGCACCTAACTCACACCTCCCTTGACACATTCCTGCACCTCTGTTGAGAGGTCTGCCCCACAGTTTGAGAACATGTGGAGTTGCCACTTGCAACGGTCCCCTCTGCCTTAGACTCTATGAATTGCAGTGACACAATGTAACGCTACTTTGCATACCTTGTGTAATATGCACTCTATCCCCTGCAAGAACAGCAGGAGAAATCGTATAGTCCAGTGGTTTTCAACAGTTTTCCATTGGCAGACCCCTAAAAATTTCAAAGGGAGGTGGGGAGCCCTTTGGAAATCTTAAACATAGTCTGTGGCTCCCCAAGGGCCCACGGACCACAGGTTGAAAACCACTGGTATAGTCACTGCTTGACCAATCTTTGATTTGTTATTTCGTTATGAAATATGCTCAAGAGACAAAATAACCAGCGTCAGTCAGGTTTATTAATATGCTACAGGAGAGGGGATACCAGTTGCCAAAGAGCCGTCCTCTGCAATCCCTTTAAAGTTGCCCTATGCAGAAGATTTGATCCCCTAGTTACAAATTTCAGTGGGTCTCGGTGATATGATTTTACAAGTTGCAAATTTCTTCCCACGTCACTGGAACCCAACCCCTCGCTTTGTCCCAGTTCTCTAACCTGTTCTGTTCCTCCCTTACTTGTGGGTTGAGACCAGCTTTCCAGAGCCTGAGCTGTGAAGATCCTTCCCAGCTTGTACTAGGCCATGGAACGACCGTATCTTGCCTTTGACACGTTTCCTATTGGCTTCTGCCAAATCCTTATTTCAGCAAACATAAGGAGTTCTGGGATACTTGGCATCAGGGAACAGGGTTCTGGTCCAGGCCGGCTTAGCCTACAGCAAAGTTACAGCATTTGTGCTTCATGCTAGTGGTGCTTAATGCTTACTAGCATATAGAAACGGTGCGGCTAATGCACGCTATTAATACGACACAGGCTGGCTAGCATATAAATGTATTAACACAGGCCATCGTATATGTGTTCTGTAGCCGGTTGTGGTAAATATCTTAGCCTGTGTTCATAATTATAGTGTCCACCCCTCTCCCAGGCCCTTTTTGTACAGTCAGGGGCAGACTGTTGGCCCGGCTGGTCAAATATTTCTGCACTAGCTGTTTTATTGTGGGGGGAAATGGAGACAACTGGAGTGCATGAGAACAGTTGGCCAGTTCTTGCTGCTCATAAATTCTGGGCGGTTTTCGCAACCAAAGAGAAGGTGAGAAACCAGTCGGGATTTCAGCTGTTTGTTTTTTTCTGGGGGTTCCACTTCACTGTGTGTTGGTTTTATATTTTTTTCTTCCCTGTATGGCCCATGAGATTGTATCGCACTGTCCCGTGGGGAGAAGCAGGAGGAAGTTCAGGTGTCAGGGGCAGGAGGGGGATGGGGTGAGTCCAGGGCAGAGGGTATGGGACAGGAAGGTTTTACCCACTTGATCACTCTGGTTCCTAACGGCACCTCAGCAAGCGCTCTGGTCCTACTCTCTTCTGCACCTCCGGCAGCTGGGGAGGGGGTTGTGGAGCTGAGCCCAGTGTAGTATGGGGAATTCTGGGGTATTTTCATTCCACCCCCAAACCCCTCCCTGCCGCCCTGCATCAGATTCATGGGCCCAGCCAGCCTGGTATCCTGTTCTCTCCCTGCTGCCCTGGATCAGACCCACGGGCCTGTCATAAACAGATAGCTAAGGGTTAATGTTTCTTTTGCCTGTAAAGGGTTAACAAAGGGAACCAAACACCTGACCAGAGGACCAATCAGGAAACCGGATTTTTCAAAGCTCAGGGAGGTAATTTTTGGGGTTGTGTCTTTTGTCAGTGTCTCGGCTCTAGTGCTCTCTCGGCTCTGAGAGAGGATCTCTCTATCTTCAGCTTTTCTAATCTTCTGTTTCCAAGTGCAAGTACAAAGGTAGAAGACAATAGGTTTTTATATTGTTTTTGTATTTACACGTGTGTAGTTTGCTGGAATGTTTTAAATTGTATATCTTTTGGATAAGGCTGTTTATTCATTTTTCTTTTAAGCAATTGACCCTGTATATTGTCAACCTTGATACAGAGATCATTTTTATGGCTTTTTCTTTCTTTTTATATAAAGCTTTCTTTTTAAGACCTGTTGGATTTTTTCTTAGTTAGAACTCACCAGGGAATTGTGGGGAGGAAGGAAACAAGGGAGGGGGAAATCTCTTGTGTCAGAGTTGCAAAGCTTACCTTTGCAGGGACTCTGACTGAGGGTGAAAGAAATTTGATCTCTCTGTGTTTGCATTTCAAGGACTTGAAATAGGGTGATCATCCAGGGCCATCCAGGGAGGGGAAGCCTGGGGAGGAAATAAAGAGGAAACAAGGGGAGGGGGTTATTTCCCTTTGTTGTAGACTCAGGGCATCTGAGTCTTGGGGTCCCCCAGGGAAGGTTTTGGGGAGACCAGAGTGTGCCAAACACTGGGAATTCTGGCTAGTGGCAGCGCTATCAGATCTAAGCTAGTAATTAAGCTTGGAGGGTTCATGCTAGCATCTTATTTTCTGAACTCTAAGGTTCAGATCTGAGTAGGAAAGCTATGATAGGGCCCAGCTGGTCCAGTATCCTGGCACAGCCCCTATTGCGCTCTAGGTCAGACCAGAATGTTTCCACTCTCAGAAATCTCCTTCCCCAGGGCCATGTTGATAGACCAGAATCAAGGCACCTCTTCGCTGAGCTAAAAAGGGCAATCTCCTTACATCCCTGCATGACAGATGGTCATGAATTTAGGACATCTTTGGAAGGACAGATTTAATAATACAAATAATAAAAAACAAACACTCACTTGAAACAGCAGCAACTCTCATAGCATGTTACAAAGAACAGCAGTAGTGTTATCCCCATTTTGTAGATGGGAAACTGAGGCACGGGCAGGGATGACAGCAGGGCGATGGGCCCAGGCGGAAAGCCTCCTCAGCTGCCATGAGCACATCCCACCTCTGCTCCGCTCCCTACGCTGGCTTCCCGCAGGATAGTGACCGGTCATTACCTTCACAGAGCTTCATGGCCTAGGCCCAGCCTATTCAACAGCCCATGTAGAGCTCGAGGGAGCAGACTGTGATTGACAGCTCTGGCCAGGGAAATTCTCAACCATAGGAGTCAAGCTCGTCGGTGCAGGAGCAAGAACCTTCTCCAAGCATGGTCAAAGACTGCGGAACTACCTGCCACAGGGGCCAAGGCTCATTAGAAATCTCACTGCTGTCTGCTCCAAAGGCTCTTGGGACTGCCTTCTCCAACATAAACATATAGCAACAGGTCTATTTCTAGTAAGCAAAAAGGACAACCAACCAAAACAAGAGCCTCCAGTGCACTCACTTCTCCGTCTGGGGAGAGGCTGAGAGAACGAACAGCACCTGATAGATGCACAATCGTGGTGCTTAGTGCCTGACTTGGCAGGTGCTCAGCTATGCAGTGATGAGGGCGGTATAAGAACTGCACATGATGCAGAGAAGAGGACAGCAGCTGATCCCATCCCAGGATGAGAATGCAGCACGGAGTAGGACGGCTGATGAAGAAGGCACAGTATGTGCAGGGGAAGGGCCAAAGAGGGACAGCTGGAGAAGAGAGTGCACCGGTGCCGGCTGCAGTTAGCCTGGAGAGTAACACCCGGTGTCAGGGGCAAGATATGGGCCATCTGACTTAGTGGTTAGAGCCAGGTCCAAGCCAGAGCCACAGGCCAAAGCTGCAACTAGGAATCCACCAAGATTAAAAGCCAAAGCCAAGTCAATAACCGGAGACAGGGATCAGAAGCCGGGCACGAGAGCAGGGAGAAAGCCGGACAGGACCAAGGCAAGCAGAGGAGAGATCACAGCTGAAGGCACAAGCATTGGGCAGCCAGGGGCCTGCCGCTGGGCTGACATGCAGAACCCTGGCCCCTTTGCGCCAACCTGCGGGCTGGCTAGTCCAGCAGTTCTGCCAATCACATGGGGGCCCTGGATGGAAAACAAAGGCCGTGGATGGAGTGTGATTCTTAGGGTGGAGGGTGAAGGTTGGAGACCCTGCGGTGATGCTACTAGAGGATGATGTGGGTCTCCCAGATCTTGGCCAAGGGCACCAGGCGGAGGGGCATGGCCGGATGGTAGAGCTGGGGCAGTGGGGTTGTTCTTGCTCCCCTGGGGCTCTGTTGCTGGGAGATGATGGAGCCCGGGTGATGCTAGATCTTGCCCATGGTGGTTCCAGCTCTGCCCCAGCCAATCCCTAGGACTTGTCCCTGGCTGGCTGCTCATGGCCAGTGGGGCTGGCTGGGATTGGGCAGGAGATCTCTTTCTGCTCCTCCTCCTCCTCAATCTTCCTCCAGAAGCGGGATCCAGCCGGGGCCTGGCGGAGATGGTAGAGAAACGCAACAGCCAGCAGGACAATGAAGAGGCAGGCGGCACAGATGACAGCCAGGCGGACCCCAAGGCAGGAGGCCGGGGAACCCAGGAGTCCTACAACAGAGAGAGAGGATGGGGCTGTAATTGAGTGCAGGGGTCGTGCCCTGACGACAGCTGGGGCGAATGCTCAGAGAAAGGGACGGGAACCCAATCGCATCAGCAGGGCGGAAAGATCATTGGGGGGAATAGACTAGGGGGGAATAGATGGGGATCCCCCCATCCCCATTGGCTTCCTGCCCCTACTCTTTTTCAGAGTTCCCAGGGCTGAGCTGCCTCTGGGGGCTGAAATCCAGATCTCCCCTCCCTGCCTCACCTGGGCTCAGCTTCAGGCTCAGTGGCCGGGTGATTGGTGCCCCCAGCACACGAGGGGTTAACATGAAGGTCAGCCTGGCGCTGTGGGTCGCAGGCGGCACCGTGACCCAGCTGGTGACCTGGTAGAGCCCCTGTTCATCCACCTGCTGCTCCGTGGCACCTTCTGCTGTGACGTCCCTGCCCGCCTCATCCAGCCACCGCACCATGGCCGCGGGGTACCCGCCCCCTGTGTGGACGGTCAGCGTGACCCCGGTGCTGGAGAGGCTGAAGGTCAGCTGGGGCTCGCTGAACAGGGCTGGAGGGAAGAAACATGGGGGCGGATTTAGGGAGGAGTCTCAGAATTGGGCTTCATGGGCTGGGTCCTGCCCTGAGTTGTGAATCTGGATTGAGTCCGCTCTGGAGCAGGGCTCACACTGGGGTCACCGAAGGAGCCCTCAGCAATTTGCAGCTGGGACATACAGGGCAGGCTCAGCACAGAGAGATTCCAGCCAGGATCTGAGGGCTCCAGCTCCAGGATTCACCCTCCCAGGACGTGGGATTAACCCGATACTGCAGCAGTTCTCAAACTGCAGGTCGGGACCCCAAAGTGGGTTGTGACCCTGTTTTAATGGGGTCGCCAGGGCTGGCTTAGACTTGGTGGGGTCTGGGGCCAAAGCTGAAGCCCTGGGGGTGGGGATCAGGTTAAAGGCCCCTTGCCTGGGGCTGAAGCCCTTGGGCTTCGGTTTTGGCCCCCACACTGAGGGCAGTGGGGCTCGAGTGGGCTCAGGATTGGGTCCCCGCTTCTGGGGTTGTGTGGCAATTTTTGTTGTCAGAAGGGGGTCACGGTGCAATGAAGTTTGAGAACCCCTGCAATAGAGTCAGCTGCAGGAAATAACAGGTTAGCACCAAGCAGCAGGGAAGACATTTTAAAGAGAACAAAGTCAGGCTGTCGCTGGGGCTTGAACCAATGACCTTAGCAATGTCTAAGCCCCTGAGTGGCAGCTGCCTGAGCTAAAGAACCAGCCACAGTAACACAACAGTTCAAGGGGAGCTGAGACCTGACGTGACGTAAGGCCTCCTCCTTTGGAAGACAGGATTAGGGGGCAAATGACTCATGAGGCTGGAAGCACGACATTTGTGCTACAGAAGATTAGTGAAGAGGTCAGCAGACTGAAAAGACAGAATGTCTGAGCCAGCTAAGAGAAGAGGGAGTACACTTCAGGACCTATTTACTGTGAACCAGCTAACAAGGGACAGGATATGTTAGGAATGGAGAAACGAGGGAAAGAGAAAGACGAAATGGGGACAGAGCGTGCGGCTCAGGGACTGGCTCCTGCTAAGTAACCAGCCAATCGTAAAATGTCAGATGCTGTGTAGAGTAAATGTGACGTGATGTGTAAATGTGCATAAGGAGAATGAGTTTCTGTGGGACTCTAGAGCTGTGATGGACCCATGCCCACCCTCCTGCATTTGAAGCAGATCAGCTCAGCGTAGGGTTGCTGTGAGCCAGATAAAAACACCTGAGCAACGAAATGTGGCATGGAACTGAGTTCTCAGGAAGCCGGGTGCAAAGAGGCCTTGGAGGGAATTCCGACAGCGAGGAGGCTGATAAAGCGCCATGTAACCTGCAACAACTAAAGAGGGACACAGAATCATGCAGCCTGTGGCCACTAAAGGGGGACATGGAGCTATAAAGGCTGCAGCGACTAGAGCGGGGAAGCGGAGCCACCCAGGCTGCAGTCACTACCAGGTCCATGGAGCCGCTGTGCGTTAGCCAGGCCCATCCTGGGATGCAGCAGCCCCAGCACTCACCTCCCACTCTCAGCTCCCTGCGTTCAGACGTCTTGCCCAGCTCCGAGGTGACGTGGCAGAGGTAGACGCCCTCGTCCTGGGTGCGGACACCCCTCAGTGTAAGGGACGCATCGCCCCGAGCCAGCCCCTCTGGATCCAGCCGGGTCCGGCTCCTATAGGCCTCGTCCTGTCTCTCCAGCTGCTCCCTCCCGTAATAATAACTATGAACCACCAGAGCCTCTGCCCCTGCCTGCTCCTTCTGCCAGGTGAGGGTCAGACGCTGGAGGTTCATCCCGGGCTGGGACGGGAAGAGGCAGCTCAGGGTGACGTCCCCCCCGAAATGAGCTACCACGTCTGGTGCTGACTGCACTGCAGGGGGGGAAAAACACAGGGGTTAGTGACATTTAGGGTGTGAGCCTCGCCTCTCCCAGCAGGGGGTGCTGTGAGCAGCCGGGTGGGACTGTCAGCCTCGTGGGAGTTCCTGACTCCTCCAGCCCCAGCCTGGCCCTGTGGGGGGCACTGTGGGAAAGGGGGCGGGAATGCCGGCTGGGGGAGAGCTCACTGGCTGTGATGTGCAAGGATTTGCCATTATCCAGTACGGCCAGAGTGACATTCCCAGTTACCTTTTCCTATGAACAGAATGGGAAAGTGCAGCCAAGGGATGAGGAAAGTCTCGTGGCTGTCCGCGGCGGCAGGGAACGGTGCCTAGTGATGAATGGCTGGGGCTCAGACTCCTGGGTTCGAATCCCTGTTCTTCCACATACCCTCTGTGCACCTCGGATGCAGCATGTCACCTCTGTGCCTCAGTTTCCATCTGTAAGAGGGAACACCAAGCCATCCTGTGTCTTGGTCACTGCCAGATCCTACTGGTCCACCCAGTGCATGAATTCAAATATATTGCCAGAGTCATTCCTGTCAGATCGTTCATGCCAGGGGCAAAGAGCCCCGTTTGTAAAGTCAGAATAGGATTAGGAATTTCATGGAGTCAGGCCTGGGCCTTCAAAACAGCCCTTATAACCAGTATCCCATTGCTGTCCAGCCCCAGAGATTCTCCCCCCAACCACTGACTCAGTGCCTCCAGGACTAGGTCTTCAGGCCCCAGACACGCCCCTCCCTCCGCCCATTTCCCGCCATGAGCTCCTCGAGCAAGATCCCTTAGACTGGGTGCCTGGAGACCGGAAGGAAACGATGTGAATGGGAGGTTCTGCCAGGAATCGGGCAGCCTCTTCAAACCACCACAGCGATTATTACTTGACTGAATCCAGCACCTAGAGCTTGGCCTGGGGAAGCCAACGCTCAAGCCTGAGGCCAGAGCAAGGGACACAATGGCCCAAAGGCCGTGCTCAGTGAGACCCACCTCAACTCCCAATAGCTCTGTGAGAGCCCCTCCATGGTCACAGCAGCCTCAGGCCACGCGAGTCAGAGGGCAACATGCCACCAAGACTGGCCTTTGGGAACAGTGCGAGTGCAGCGGATTCACCAGGAGAAGCTGATGGAATTCCCCAGCTCTGGCTCGTAGCCTTGGGGAGCTTGTGCTGTGGAGGGGCCCGGATGCTGCTGACCTGCGCCGGACGAGCAAGCATAGGCCCAGCCTGGGTTCTGGTCTGAGCGGGAGCCACAGGGAAACCCTGGCTGTGGGGTGGAAGGACGGGATTTCCCTAGACAACCCTCGAGGGGGAACTAACATACCCACCTGTAATTCCCCAACACGCCCCTGCATAACAGATAGCTAAGGGTTAATGTTTCTTACCTGTAAAGGGTTAACAAAGAGACAAAACACCTGACCAGAGGACCAATCCGGAAACTGGATTTTTTCAAAACTCGGGAGGGAATATTGGGTCTGTGTCTTTGTCTGGCTCTCAGCTATGAGAGGGATCTTTCTATCTTCAAGCTTCTAATCTTCAGTTTCCAAGTTGGAGTACGAAGGTAGAAAAACAATAGGCTGTTACTGGTTTTTTTTTTGTATTTACATGTGTGGAGTTTGCTGGAATGTTTTAAATTGGATATCTTTTTGAATAAGCGTTTTATTCATATTTTCTTTTTAATTAATTGACCTGTATTTGTCAACTTGATGCAGAGACTATGTTTATGTGTTTTTCTTTCTTTATATAAAGTTTTCTTTTTAAGACTTGTTGAGGGTTTTTTCCTCTCTGTGTAGGCTAAGGAACGAAGGGTAGGGAAATTCTCTTTGTGTTAGATCTACGAGGGTGAATCTCTGCAGCACAGGGAACTGGTGGGAGGGAAAGCTAAGGGGAAGAGAGAGAGAATCTTTCTTTATTTCCTTGTGTTTGGGTTGTCTCTTGTGTGGAGAGAGGAGACATGCTTCTGGTAGTGATGTAAAGGTTGCATCAGTAACTCTCAGGTTAGCCCAGAAAAGAAATTCTGGGTGGCAGAGAGAGGGGAAGGGAAGTGGGTTATCCCTTTGTTGTAGGACTCAGGCATTTGAGTCTTGGGGGTTCCCCAGGGAAGGGTTTGGGGAGACCAGAGTGAGCCAAAACACTGGAATTTTGGATGGTGGCAGGGAGATCGGATCTAAGCTGGTAATTAAGCTTAGAGGGTTCATGCTAGCTTCTCAGTTTATGAACGCTAAGGTTCAAATCTGAATAGGAAAGCTATGATAGCCCCCCACCCCAGTTACATGCAGTGCTGCCAATTTAGTCATTGGTTGGAAATTTGAATTGAAAGTGAAACATTAACACACGCTTTAAAAGTATACACAGAATATGAGAAAATACTTGTTCCTGAGAAAGCAGAATGGGTTAGAAAAGTCTGACCAAAGACTGGCTTCTTCATGCAGCTGTTATTTATGGCAATGTCGGCACGTTTGTTTCATTTTGGCCTAGCGAATCATTGCAAATGATGGTTTGTAAGCAAGGTCCAACTGAGCTCTCCCCTGACAGCAAGTGCTGAGCCAGGGCGGGTGGAAAGGCTTCAGGACCAGACTGTGTTTGCATTAACTCAGCTCTCTGCCTAGGTATCCAGCAGCCAGAGCCGTGCTGCCCGAGTGATTAGTTTTGGCCAGTGTTGGGTTACAAATCACTAAAGTATTAAATGTGGGGGCATGAAATGTTGTCCTCATTATCTGAGTAAAGGGCAGCAGAACTGTGCTTAGCCTGACTGAATGAGGGGGTCTCCCTCAGGGCTTAGTTTGTGCCAGGGCTTGTCAGGACTGAGCCCCGGCATCTCTAGGCTCGGCAGTTGTAGCCCTGGGACCTCTGGGCTTGTCATGTCAGTTATGAAAGTAACAAACTTGCTTGAGCCCCGGCACCTCTTTCATTACAAATTAAGCACCGGTCACCCGCAACTGACCCGCACTGCCTACGCAGGAGGTTTGGATGACAGATCCTGGTGCAGAGAGAGGGTGGGGCACAGGTGTTTTGCCTGGTGGTGTGGGCTCTGCCCAAGAGTCAGAGGCACTATTTGACCTGTCCTGAGGTGAAAATAAGCTGGTAGAGGCCAGTACGGAGTGCTGTCAAGAGCCGGTGCACCATACCGGACCCCCTTCCCCAGGCCGGCGATTTAAAGATCCCAGAGCTCCCGGCAGTGGCTGGAACCCCGCATCCTTTAAATTACCGCCAAAGCGCCACTGCTGGAGCCCTCCGGTAGCGGAGGTGGCCAGGAGGCCCAGGGCTCAGGCGATGATTTAAAGGGCCAGGGGCTCCGCTATGGTAGCAGCGGCCGGGAGCCCCAGGCCCTTTAAATCACCGCCAGAGCCCCACTGCTGGAGCCCCAAGATAGCGGGAGCGGCCGGGGGCCCTGGTGGAGATTTTTCAGGAAGAGTCCAAAAGGACTGAACATCTTGGAAACAAATAGAAGATACACTGAGACTGAAGTTCAAATGAGTCCAACCTGGGAAAACCTGCTGGCTTTCTCATGAGCGATCTTTGGCTGTTGTCTTAAAATTACTGCAGCTGTTATTAGTGGCTTTGGAAAGTGTCCACCAAGATAGGACAGATCTAAGTAGTGAGGCTGGTGGATTACTTTTGTTACCGAGTTCAGAGAAGACTATTGCCATTCTCTCTCTTGTAAGTCTACTGTTGAAACCACTTGGATCGTTAAACAAAGCCATCCAGGCATCTGCTACAACAGTAGTAGATCTTTGTCCGGCAATAGAAGCTACTTTTGGATCAATCAGAGGGCTATCCATTGAAAACGTACTGGAAGAAGCAAAGACTTCATTCAGAAGTTGACTAATGAAGGTACTTATATTGACTCCTTAAGTGAGGACAAGCAGTGTTTGTTAAGCCAGCTGAAAAAGTACAAAGACTTGATTCTTACAAATCTACGATAGCGATTTCTGGATTCTTCTCTACCTCTACGTAGCTTTAACAGGTGCCTGTTTATAAAACACCCTCCTCATTTCAATTCCCCTCACCCCGCAATTTCAATTCCAGAGCCCCAGGCTGGAGTGGGGCTGAGCTCCAGGGAGCTTTTCCCAAACATGTGGGTCCATGGGGTATTTTATGGGTTGTCAGGTTATTTCCGCACAGGGCTTATTCACAAGCAGCTGGCTGGGCACTTGGCGCTGTGGCAATTCCTCCAGCGGCAGCCTCTGGAAAGGAGGCAGAGCGCAGGCGCTGGGCCGGGGAGGCCGTCTGGGCTTAGCCCTGGTAGCCAGGAGACTGGGTAGCTGGGAGTGAGAGAGAGACGTGGCCCATGGAGGGGGAAGGCAGGTGCAGTTACCTTGAACTGCAATGCTCCCTTCCCAGGGGCTGATTCTTCTCCCCTGGCAACGCCCCCTTGGTTACCAGCTCTCGGCCGTGCCTTGGTCCCCTCTCACGCTCGATGACGTGGGAGCCCTAGAAAGCAGCTATAGCAACTATGTAAGCCTGATGCGGACTCTGCATAATAGTAACTATGGTTACCTAGGCACCAGCTGGCTTCTTCAGGCTGAGAGCTGACGCTAATATTGGCCCATCTGTCGCTGCTCTCAGAAACCCAGGCTCCTGTGTGTGGCAAGGCAGCCGTGCTGGGGAAGCTGAGGCAGGAGCCCCTCTTAAAGACAAAGCGATATGGAGACTCAGGGACAGCTCCCTACATCCACTCCAGAGCTCTGCTCTGCAACACATCCCCCTAAACCAGAGAGTCAACTGCACATTGAGGGCCAGATTTGGCAGCTGGAGATGCAAAGCAGCTATAAACCCAGCTGTATCCGGCCGGGGGGCTCTGGTGGCTTTCTGTTGTGCTGGGGCACCGGGGAACAGCCCTTTAAATGTTTAATTTTAAAAAACTGTTTGAAGTTAATCCTGCCAATCTTCAGATCAGTCGACATGTCGCCCAGGAACGGCCTCGCGCTTAGTGGGATTTTTTAATAATAAAAAAAAAACCCTAGGACATTCCCAGAGAAAGAACTACGTGAAGCTGGAGTGAAGGTTGGGAGCACGGCTCAGTGCCTGAAGGGTTAAAACACCCAACCCTTCATAGACCGGTGCACAGAGGGGCTCACCTGGAGGATGGGCCCCACGGTGATGGACCCCAGCTGGGGAGAGGATTATAATCCGAGGAAGGTGGGATGGCAAAGGGGCTCTGCGGTCGCTGACTGGGATTAGAGCGCAGGGAGGGCGTTGGCTCTGGATTGAGAGTTACATGTTGGTGGGGATTTACTGGGGGATTCCCGGCCCTGAAAGAAGTGGGAGACTCGCGAGGTTGTGGGGAGAAGGGCTGAGGGTGGCTGGGTGGGGAGGAGGTCCAGGAGGTCGGGAGGTCACAGCAAAAGGGTTGGTGAACGTGACTCTGGCTGCCAGCTCTAGGTCCTGGCTGGCCCAGTGCAGCCAGCGGGTCTCGGCCAAGCCATGGGGATGTGGTGTGAACCGGAGAACGGCGCGGACCATGGAGCCCTAAGCAGGAGCTGAAATCTTTTCCTTAGGACCACGGCGCTCAAGGAGTGTGGGACGAATTGTGACCTGACTGGGGGCTTGAGGTCACAAAGAGGTTGGGACGGACTGCTTGCCACACCAGTGGTGTCCATGCACGAGGAAGGGAAACCTTCCCTGAGTCCCGGCCAATCGACCCCAGGGTGTTCGTTCCAGACCTGTGCTACCACGCGGCTGGGCCAAGCTGCTTTCACCTGCAGACATACACCAGAGTTTTCTACTGGGGGCGTCCGGAGCGCCGTTCTCGGCACCGAGGCGCTGGGTGGAAGCAGAGTTGATTTGTGGTGCACGGGCCTCAGCCAGCAGCTGGAGACAGGGGGATGGGGTGAGGACATATCTCTTTTTCTGAGCTGCTGTAACTGGGATCTAAGCGAGACAGAAGGGATATGTTGCTGGCTGATTTTCCGAAGTGCACGCGAGGAGACAGAGATGTCTGTTACTGCTGCCTCTGCCGGAGATATTCCTGTTGTCTTTGTGTCTGTCCAATCCGGTTCCGTAGCCTTTCCGCCCTGCTGCCTGCTGGTGTCACTAGCTTAAATCTGGTAACTCAGGAAAATGGAACATACCACAGTTGTCAATAAGGCCTCCTCTCAGGCCTCATGAACCATTGTTCCTCATGTTTACACTTGTGTAACCTAGTGTAACTAATGTTGTTAATAGCTGTAACATTATATGTCTAGCAGTTAGTTTCTGATTTGTAACAGCAGTTCCCTGCTGTAATACACTGGATGCTAACATTGACGCGTTTCAAGGACCCTATTTAAACAGATAATGTCTCTGCAGCCGAAAGGGGCGGGTCCTGACTCTTGTTGTGTGCGGACTTATCAGCATCCATACCCATCTTGAGACTCCAATGCGTATCGGAAGGGGAATGTACAAAAATTGATGAGGAATAAGTATGCAGTGGATGGTAGAAGGAGGGGGAGTGACGATGTTCAGTCGCAAGAAAGTTTTGTAGTAAACAACTGGGATATAAAAGGAAGAAACTGCTTGTTTTAGGTGTGCAGGATTTGAGATTGCATTCTCCCTCGCACCTTATTTGAGCTCAAATAAACTTGTGTTTTGCTTCTCCACCCTGGTGTGTTCATTGGCGCTACGCACTCCGGGCCACCAACCGCTGTTGCTTAGCCCCTGGCACTTTGTGCCGGCAACAGCCGCACACTGGAGAGAATCACCCCACCTGTGTGCTGCCCTCTCCTGGATCCAGTGCACCAGCCCTGCTCACGAGGGCCCCGTGCCCAAAGGGTTCATGCCCGTTAGCGCTGGCCCAGCACTGACAAACTGCAATGGCCTCCCCAGCCTGAGGGCCCAGCTGTCCCCCGAGTTCCAGGGGCCGCACTGCCTTTACACCGAGGTGTTGTTTGGATCCTGGGGGCCGGTTATTTCCAGCCCTTTTCCTGGAGATTCTGAGAGGTGTTTTACTGCTAGACTAGAAGTGCTCACATGGAAGTTGTTCTCTCTTGCCACAGAGGGCAGGACGAGAGACAACAGGGTCAAACTACAACACAGCAGACTTAGATTAATCCACAGGAAAAACTGCCTAACTGTAAGAGCAGTCGAGCAATGGACCAGACGCCCAGGGAGGTCATGGAAGTTCCTTCACTGGAGGGTTTTGAGAGGAGGCTGGACAGCATTTGTCTGAATTGGATTAGTCACAACTAATCCTGCATCTTCACAGGGGGTTAGATTAGATGACCTTTACGGTCCCTTCTAATCCTTTAATCCCACTCACACCCAGTGGCAGGGAGTCCCATGGGTTAGGGCCACTCACACCCAGTGGCAGAGTCCTATGGGTTTGTCCTATGGTTCTAGGATTCTATTCCTGCTCTGTCATAAAGGGCCAGCCTGCAGAGATGCATGTCACGCCTATGCAAAGCGGAATACAAATCGCTTCCCCCATCAGGGTCAGAGCTGCAAACCTCCCTGCGTTCTCTATCCCTCACTTTGCATGGATGTAAATGGTGATGGAAGGTGCCTGGCTCTGGGGGCTGAATCTGGCACTGTCCAGTGGACCCTTTGCACCTGCATGTTGGGGAGTGTCCACGCCAGGCTCAGGGCCGGCCCTGCCAGCTGTGCGCTTTCCCCCGGAACACCCCAGTCCAGGGGTATCCCGCAGTGGGGCAGGCACACAGAGAGCAGGGATGTGAGGGTCTAGGATTAGGTGACTCCCCCCTGCTGAGCCCCATAGGCAGGGGCGGCTCTAGACATTTCGCCGTCCCAAGCATGGCATCATGCTGCAGGGGGCGCTCTGCTGATCGCCGGTCCCGCGGCTCCGGTGGACCTCCCGCAGGCGTGCTTCAGAGCGGGACCAGCGGACCTCCGCAGGCATGCCACCGAAGGCACCCTGCCTGCCGCTGTCCCGGCGACTGGCAGAGCGCCCCCCACGGCATGCCACCCCAAATACGTGCTTGGCGTGCTAGCGCCTGGAGCCACCCCTGCCCATAGGAGCTGGGGAAGGGAGCACAGTGAGGGTGAAAATGCACCGCTTGCCCCCTGTCCCTGCACCACTTGGAAGGATGTGCCCCTCGCAGCCCTGAACACTGGGAGCAGAGCTCCCCTTCCGAGGCAGTGACCCGAGCCTGGCTTGCCCGGTATCCAGGCTGAGGGGTTTGCCAGAGCAGATCAGAGCCCAGGGCCCATCTGGCTGGGGACCAGCCCTCTACCTCTCCCCCATCCCTCCAGCTGCCCTGGATCAGACCCAGGGCCCACCACCCACCCTGGCACCCACCACAATGGCACGAGGGCCGATTCACACCAGCTGGGGGCCTGCCCGGCGGTGCAGACTCAAGCCAGGTAGGACTGAGCATCTGGCGATGAGGTCAGTCTGGGGGCGGGGTTTTCTAATTAGCCGGCAGCTGATGAACAGCAGAGGGTAGTGGGGGAGAAGCTGGGGGGCTACATTGTTACCCAGCCCTGGGCTGATTTTCACCAGGACTTTTCCAGCTCCGGAGCCCCCCGTCCCTGGTATCCTCCCTCTCACCCGCCAGCTTCCTGTCTCTGTCCTTCTCTCCCAGCCGCAGGGACAGGGAATAAACTTCCCACCGTTATACTGGGCTGGGGGAGCGGAGGGGGAGCCCTAACCCAACGCCAAGGGGTTAATTCTCCTACCTGCCCCTGGGGCGATTCCCAACCCCACTGCATTTCACACCTAACTGTCTCTCTGCTCTGCTCGGGATGTTATTTTAATAGATTCCAAGGCCACCAGGGACCCATTATGCTCATCCGATCTGACCTCCTGCATCACACAGGCCAGAGACCCGCCCTGAACTCTTTCCCAGAGCGATGGAAGGAAGGGCTCCACCTTAA
This sequence comes from Chelonoidis abingdonii, assembly GCF_003597395.2. Lineage (NCBI taxonomy): Eukaryota > Metazoa > Chordata > Testudines > Testudinidae > Chelonoidis > Chelonoidis abingdonii. The sequence continues at coordinate 58,105,508 of NC_133779.1, read as the reverse complement.
CCACAGGTGAAAAAGAGGAGTTTTAAGATGCGCAGTGTAGCCAACAGGTGCTGAGAACCACACGGTTTGGACAGAGACACCCGTTAAGGGAGGATCTATTCGTGGGGATTCACTATATCCTAGTAAGAAGGAGAGGATGGAAGATGATAACATATAGGTAAAAGCAGCAGAGAATCTTTCTTTGTGTAAAATGAGTAATGTGTGATCGTTGTGATGTCATTTGCAACTTTATAATAATATTAAAGTCTAGGATAATAAAATCAAACAATTGATAAGTGATACATATAGTGTAGTGATATGTTTCTGCAGGGGTATGTTTCGCTAAGACTTCCTAAGAGCAGCAGAGAATCCTGTGGCACCTTATAGACTAACAGACGTTTTGGAGCATGAGCTATCGTGGGTGAATACCCACTTCATCAGATGCATGTAGTGGAAATTTCCAGGGGCAGGTATATATATATATATATCTCCAGACTAACACGGCTACCCCTCTGATACTTAACATATAGGTAGGATCTGATGAGAAACAATCAAATGATAAAGAATCCCATTCAATTACATCACATAATGGCAGACAGCTAAAAATGGCCACATCTGATAAGTGCTTAAATACAAATGCTAGATGTCTAAATACTAAAATGGGTGAACCTGAGTGCCTGGTATTACACAATAGGTATCACAGACACTTGGTGGAATGATGATAATCAAAATGGTACTACCAAAGTACAAGATATATAGGAATGACCAAGCAGGTTGTAGGGGTGGGGGAGTGGCACTATATGTGAAAGAAAGCACAGAGACAAATATAGTAAACATCTTAAATGAACCAAACAGTAGCATAGAATCTCTATGGACAGTAATCCAATGCTTGAATAATAAGAATTAGGGCTGTCAGTTCATTGCAGTTAACTCATGCAATTCACTAAAAAAAATTAATCTCGATTACAAAAATTAATCCTGATTAACCGCACTTTTAACAATCGAATACCAATGGAAATTTATTAAATATTTTTGAGTGTTTGTCTATATTTTCAATATTGATTTCAATTACAACACAGAATACAAAGTGCACAGTGCTCATTTTATATTATTATTTATTACAAATATACGCCCTGTAAAAATGGTAAACAAAAGAAATAGTATTTTTCAATTCACTTCATACAAGTACTGTAGTGCAATCTCTTATTGTGAAAGTGTAACTTACAAATTTAGATTTTTTTTTTTGCAGTCTTAAGTATTTAGGTGGTGGGGATAGAGGGTGTGTGATAATTGCTGCAGAGGCAAGGGCCAGTGCACCGACCTAAATCCTGGCACTCTGTCTCCTAGCAATATGGCCTGGCTGGGCCCCTCTTCTGCAAAGGTGCCAACTGTCGAAGGTGTGGAGACAACGGATCAGGTGACCTCCTGGAACCGGGAAAGGAGCTGACCAGAGAGGAGGGCTGGAGGGGGTTGGTAGTCTGCGGAGCTTGCTGAGGAAGAGGAGTGAAGTGCAGACCTAGGTGTTTTTTTCTGGCTCGTCACTGCCCCAGAAATGGACCGGCCCGACGGGATCCAGGTTCGCTGTATCTACAAGCTCTGGTTTTAGACCCTGTTCGGCTGTCATTGAATAAACCTCTGTTTTACTGGCTAAGAGTCACATCGACTGCAAAGTGGGGTGCAGGACCTGTGGGCTCCCCAGGACGCCCGCCTGGGTGGGCTCGCTGTGGGAAGCACATGGAGGGGCAGAGGATGCTGCAATGCTCCAAGGAGAGACCCAGGAGGTGAAAGCGACTGAGCTTCTTGCGCTGAACAAGTCCTCTCGAAGGGAGAGGAGGCCCCCAAAGTCCTGACTGGCTTAGTGGGGAGAAGTTCCAGAGCAGCGCCCGGGACTCCGTGACACGGGGTCCACTTGAATCCCACCATGATGCAGGCCACAACAGAATCATATGCAGTGCTGGAGAGGCCAGGAGTGGAAGCAGGTGGCCTGGGGGTAGGGGCACATGCTTTCAGTGCCTGGGCTCTGGGATGGACTAGGCTGGGTGGGTGGGTTTCAGTTAGTCTGCCAGCTGCTGTTCTGCACTGGGTCCCAACCCCGTGCCCCAGCCCAGAGACTGCACCCAGCACCCAGACTCCGTCCCCTCATGCCCTAGGCAAAGCTCCTTGGTCTGGAGGTGCTGGCTCCCGTCGTCGCCAAGTTACAGCTGTCTGGAGGTGCCGCTTCCACACCTTCCTCATGTCACACCTCATTCATTCAATAGGGCAATGATTACAAGTGGAGGAAAGATCTCATTCCACTTCTAGCAATGAGACATTTTTCTTTTACTTTAAATATACTACTTTGGGGCCCACTATAAATATTAACCAAGGTTCATACAAAGTCATGTAAAAGTTAAGAAAGTGCATAATGCAGAGATTTTACCTACAAACGCACTGAATTGATTGCTGGTGTGCAGTAAATATACGTGAACCCCTGGGTCTTGGAATGAGGTTATAATATCTCGGGGGGCGGGGGTGCAGTGGCAGTCGGGGGCGAGCGGGTGGGCAAAGTGGCAGGGTGGAACAAAGAGGCAAGCAGTGAGCCAGCAGGGGTTTAGGGGCAGCATAGAGGTTCTGGCAGGGAGGGAGAAAGTTGAAAGGAGGTAGTTGTGGGGGGGGACTGACTAGGAGGGGACGCAGCACAGTCAGTGGAGGACTGGGGCGTGAAGAGGGTGTGATCGGTGGGGTGGAGGGGGTGGGCTCCTATTTACTGCTCTGATCTGCACCTGTTTTGTGCCAGGTTTCAGAGTAGCGCCGGGTTAGCTGTATCTGCAAAAAGAAACAGGAGTACTTGGTGGCACTTAAGAGACTAACATTTATTTCAAACATAAAGCTTTCATGGGCTACAGCCCAACTTCTTTCGCATGCATAGAAATGGAGATATTCTTTTGGCTATGTGTGCTGTTTCTCGCCCCCCCCCAAACCTTCCCTTCTTTGGCCCACAGCTGTTTCAACAGGGTGGCATGCTTAGAAGGAGGGTCTTGGCTGCAAGGCGGGGGCGCTGGGGGCGGGGCCAGTGTTTCCACAGGCCGGGCAGTGCTAGGGGGAATGAGGGGGCAATATAAGAAAGTAAAGGCCGTAAACTGGGCCGAGCGTTTGATAGGAGTAGTTTGTGAAGAAAGAATTATCTTTATAAAGCAAGCTTTGCAAAATAAGGACAACAGGTGGCAGTTAAAGCATTAATGGAACCAGATGATATTTATATTTACGAAGGGTAACCAGGAGGCCCCAACAGCTAAAAGGACCTGGGGCTGGGGGGTGTGTAGAAGCGATAAGTTACGATGGGCTGGTGAAGAAGGAGTCCGAGCGAGAGGCTGGAGGAAGAAAGAAACAGAACAAAGAAACAACTCCTTGTAGGGCCTGCTGGCGAAGAACGAAGGTTCATGGTACCCGCTGACCACCGGCTACTTGAGGGGTGCACAAGAAGAAAGAAAAAAAAAAACCCCCCCCCCCCAGGGGGGAAGAAAGAAGAAGAAAAAAAAAAAAAAAAAAACGTGCCACTTTACCAGGCTTGCCATCCCCCACCCCCCCTCCCCCCCCCCCAGTATCGTACAAGATGGGGTTTACTTGGGGTTTCTTGTTCCTGAAATGTCTTGGACAGAAAAGCAGATGGACTTGCCTGCAATGGCTTTTCTCATTACTAGTTTAATAGAAGCAATGGTTTCAAGTTTATTTCTTTTGTGTACTACACCCCTCTAAAGTGTGGAACAGAAAGATTTTACCATTATTCTGCATTGTTGGGTTTCGCCTTACCACTGTCCAGATACACACTTAAATAGTTCTGTCCCTATGATGATTACAGGAATATTGTTTGCCTCTTTTGAGCTTTATATGCTTACATTTATTTATCTTACATGTATTATGTTATTTATTATCAATAATTATTTTCCATAGGAGTTCTTTTTTAACAAGGTGTAAAGTTAGGTTGCAGGGGCTAGTTAGGTAAGATGAGCGCTTGATGTGATGCAAGGATCTGGCAGTGAGAATGGTTGCTCCTCCTGCTCCTGCCTGGGAAGAGGAGAGAATAGAAGGTCCTGCTTTCAGGATTAAAGAAGTCATGTTCAAATTATACTTTTCCATTTCCTTTTTGACACAAAGAACATTGAGATTTGTGGCTCAGTATAGCCAGCTTACGCTCTCCTGTTGTAAAATGCGTAGAGTATTACAGTGGCCAGAGATAATAAGATGATTAACATGGCATGCAAAATTATCTGGGGATATCAAGAAATGAGCTCAAGTACTTGCTTTTTTATTCTTTATTATATTTTCCCCATGTAATCTTTTTTAAATGATTTTTTTTTTTTTAACAACAAAATAGTTTGAGGGCAGCATAGGTTATTGGACGTCCACTTTGGGACTCTGTGTTAGGTTAATTTTAATTTTGTAATTGTCTGTCTACTCAATGGTTAACATTTCTGACTTACCAATCCGCTTCATTGGGGCCGTCAAGATATGCAAATGTACTTCGGCACTATAACTGAACTGTCCAACACATGACATCACTGGTCCAATATCCAATTGAGGTCTGCATGATCTAAAACTAATCTGGGCTGCTGGACGATGGCTGAACCGACTGCTGATCGCAGTCATGAACTTGCCAAACTAAAAGTTTCCTGCACTCACTACATTCATTTCCTGTAGCTCTCAGTATTTACTAGAAGAATCCAAGAGATCAAGGGCCTGTCCCAGTTGAAGAGGGTGGAAATCCTTTGCCTCTGTTTTGAATATGGCCAAGATGATATAATGTGTCCACGAAACTGAAGCTTCATGTTTAGATGGGTTCGGATTTCCCTACAACACCCGCTACACCCACCACATTTCCCTAAACACCCTCCACTCCAGTTTTGTGAATTATTATGTGCACATTTGCAATTTTAATTTATCAGTAAATTAATGCTTTGAATTTAGGATTGACCAGAGGCGTGCCACAAATGGGGAACTAATTCATTTTGGGAGTTTGATCTGCATCTGACAGTACGGCCGGACCCAATTTGTCCTGTATTTTTGTTTCAGGCTTTTTTTTTTCACACTCACTTGTCTTGGTCTCCAGACAGTATTGGCAGACAGTCCTTCAGCGCTGCGGTCTTCGGCGGCATTTCGGTGGCAAGTGCTTCTGTCTTTGGTGGCAAGTGTTAATTACCGCTGCTGAATACTGCCAAAGACATTCAGCAACTGAAGATTTCTCTGCGAGACTCGGAATGCGTGTGGAGTGTAAAAAAAAAACTCCCCCACCCCCCCCGCCCCCCGCAGCGATCCATATTTTCCCTTACTATTGCGTCACTAGCAAGACTACGACCGAACTCAAAACAAGGCACTTCAGAGTTTCAGAACAATATATCTCTAATCCCAATAAAACTTTCCATTTAAATAACAGTTTACTGTTGCAGAATAAACTTCTAAGCTATAATATTACATTTTAATAATGGGCCCCACCATTTCAGTCATATGTGTAACTTCTCCTTTTCTCCTGATTTTTGTTTTCAATTCTGATATTTTTTTGTGTTCTGAACCATATCTGATACAGATTTTTTTTCTTCCTATTTTGTGTGTCTTCTTTAACCATTATCTTGTACCGCTTGAAATGTGTACGTACATGTGGGTGTGAGATTCATCACTACGTTCGATGCTCATTGCATCTTCGAGTCTTGTGAATGGCTTTGTCTTTTTAGTGCTCTTTGCCCTTGATTGTCCGTGCCGCATAGTGACTGATCAATGAAGGGGCATACGAATTTTAGCATATCTGGCATGTACTACCTTGCAACACTGCTAAAGTGCCAGCAAACACCTGTTCTACAACTTTCAGTAATTTTAAGAAGAAGCGGCAGCATTCTCCATCAATGTAAACAAACTTGTTTGTTTAGGCGATTGGCGATAAAGATTGGACTGAGTGCTTGTAGGCTCTTAAAGTTTTATACTGTTTTGGCTTTTGAATGGCAGTTAATGTAACC
>NC_133779.1:58098047-58099445 GCF_003597395.2 Chelonoidis abingdonii | reverse complement strand
TATGATGGAATAAGATTTTCAGAAATCATCATATTTGACTTAGGTACCTGGATGAAGGCCTGAGGTTGGGTCACTTCAAGGGAACTGTGTTTGGATTTTGGAATAACCAGTGAGGTAATAAAGAAGCTGTTTTATGCTGGCTTGGTAAATCTAAGTATTGGAATATCCACCAGCTTTTGGGGGATTGTCTTCCCCATTATTTGCAGTTCACCCTAACTGAGTGACCACAGCTGGACCCCACTGGTACCCAGGTCACAGCGTCCCTGACTCTGAGGGGCATCTGCATGCAGAATGAGAGTGTCTATCGCTGCCATGTCACCTCAGGGCTGGGCAGGACTTTGCAGAAGAGACAACTTAGAGTGAATCAAACCAGCCAGATCCAGGTCCAGGTGGCAAGGGATTCTGGGCATTAAGGTGTACCAGCAAGTTTGAGGGAAAGGGGAGCCCGCGGTTGGCATAACAGGAGCTATGAGTCAGAATGAGGGGCATGGGTCGAGGCAAGGTGTCTGAGGAGCACAGCGCTGGGTTAGTCAGAGATCTGCAGGTGGGAACTGATGGGCACTGGCAGAGCTGTTGGAGTGCAAACACAGGGCTGGAATAACAGGGGGCTTCAGGCCAGGAGGGGCCTGGCAAAGCTGGGTGGGAAATTCATCTGGGCTGTGTAACTATATATACTAATTTCATGCTGCTCAGCTCCATGCTGTAACCCGCATCTGACCATCCGCCATTCATCCCTGGTGGGCCACAGCCTCTTATCCTGCAGTTCTGTGGACAGATACCCCAGGGCGTGCATGGGATGGGAAGATGGGACAGGGATAAGCGTGACAGAGCTCAGCAATATGTCAGAATCTATGGACACTTGGGACCTTTACACCCTGCACAGCGAGCTGGCCGTGCCCATGGGGCAGCACACCAACCTCGCCATGCTCCTGGTGACAGCACCCGGGGGGGACACCCCTGTGCAGCACATCACAGTGGCAGCAGGGCCTGGTGATTGGGGGAAGGGGGATGGGAATTGTCCAGCCGGTGCAGGGCTTTGCCCCACAGCAGGACATGGGGAGGGGATTAGTGGCTGAGCACAACTTAACCCACTGTCACCCCCCAGTGGCAGAGTGGAGTATTGCTGCTCGGCAGCCCTGAGTTTGGGCTTCACCACATTGGCCCAGATGGGAGGGTGACACACTGAGCCTGGGGAGCTGGGTCCGGCTCTCAGGCCCTGTTCACAGGAAGCTCTGGGCTCTCTCTTGCAAGGCAGAGATGAAGCTGGAACTGGCTGCTGGTGGCCTGTCTGGGCACTGTGACCCTGTCTATGATAGTGGCTGCATGGATCCTTCGCCCTCCCAGCCGTGGGACATCAAACGCCGGGATGAGGAGGATCCTTCATCTTAGGGTTCGGGG
>NC_133779.1:58041514-58094083 GCF_003597395.2 Chelonoidis abingdonii | reverse complement strand
CACAACACCACCCCAATATTACAAACCTAGGGGGAATCACAGGGTCAAACACTCACGGTTGGAAGCCCCAGCAGCTGTTCAGGTGAGTGAGGTCCCTGAGAGATTATTCCATCCTGTCAGTCTCCCACCGGACCAGAAGAAGCTGTCTCCTCCAGGTGAGCAGGTACGCGTCCCCCCCCCCCCCCCCCCAGTGGCTGGCTCTGCCTCAGCTCAGCGTCTCGGGTTGCCTAGCTGCTGCTGCTGCTTCTGGGAGACGCAGAGCTGCTTCGGCCAGCGGGCCCCGTCAGGGGAGTATCAGACACAGTCACACAGTCGCGGCCGGGGGCCCGGGGCAAACTGCCCCACTTGCCCCCCCCCGGGCGGCCCTGGCCTAATGGCCAAAGTCTTTCAGATGTGTATGGATCTACTGGCCTTGCTTCAGAAAGACCCAGTGTGGGGAGCTTTGAGGAGATTTCAGATGGAATAAAAATTATTAGGGAGTTTAAACAGCCCTATAAGCTTGACCAGCTTGTTGGGGAGACAGTGTTGTTGGAACACGATTGTCTCCATCCTGATTGAGTAAACAGTCTGTATATCAGATTCAGAGGGACGACCGGACGGCTGAATCTGCAGAGCAGGAGGACACTTGTGCAGTTAATCTCTCGAGAATACAGGGGATGGCAGGTAAACTCTCATCTCTAGATATTTTGGATATGTCTTGTAGTCTCTTAATGGACTTGACATTTGATGATTCCATGTGGAAGAAGATGTTGGTAAGGGGAGGACAAAAGAACCTTCAGTCTAACATGCTAGTGAAAATGGACGGTATCTCTTTAGTGACAGAGTCCAGCCTTGGAACTGGTAAAGGCTGAGGATCTGATGGGCTAGAATCTGTGTTAATACTAAGTACCTGACTGACTGGGGGGAGAAAGACTTGCCTGTAGCTGTTTGCAAAAAGGACACATCCATCCTGTGTTAAGCAAAATTCTGTTAAGCAAAAGAGCTCAGACTGTGACCCTCCGAAACAGGGAGAAAGGGGAAAAGATTATTATGCTAATGGCAGCCACAGGTTAACCCTAAAATACCAAACCTCCAAGGAAGAGGTTAAACTAAAAACCTACGTTAAGGAAGACCCTGGGGTCAAGAAAAAGCTACAACGGTTCAAAAGGGGCATTGAACAAGCCGACCTGCCAAAGGGTTTGTCTGAACAGAGGCTTGGCATGACACAAACGACTGTAAATGTGCACGTGATAGAACTGATGTTCATGTTATCGCTAATAATTGTAACTAACTTGTTGCTGATACCAGAAACTGTAAACGTGTACAATGATTATAATGTGGGCCAAGGCATGCATCAGTAATTTGGCTTTACAAAGAATTCAGTGTAACACAGCTCATATCAACGCTGGAAGGTCCTTAAGGTGTATCCAGGAGTTCGAATTTTGCCCTTCCACGCCAGCCTCACGTTGGGGGTGTGACGCATGGCTAGAAAGGGTTAAACATCCTGCAAAATAAACAACTCAAATGTGACCTTTTAAGACGTGGGGAGGGAACGGTTGTGTTCTTGGGTATTTCCATGTGTATGGGTAATGGTCAACAATGTAATCAACAGTGCCTGTCTATGCTGTATTCTGATAACTCAGAGATCAAAAGAACATACTAGCATTTAAATGAATTGTAAACACGGGATACCTCTGTATTCATCTCTCTTTGAAATGTGTAGCAAATCATCTGTGAATAGTGGAGGAACAAGCCAATGGCCTTATGTTAATTTGCATAGCTAAATACAAGGACCTCCTTCAAAGTCCTCCTAATTACCTTTTGTTCTCCGAAGAACTCCAACTGACAGGAAATTATATAAAAGATCCTTGGGTCCTGATCCCATTCATTTCAGATGTGCTTGAGGCTTCATACAGGGGAAGCTTAGGCCATAAGCTTGGGGAGAGGGATAGCTCAGCGGTTTGAGCATTGACCTGCTAAACGTGGGGTTGTGAGCTCAATCCTTGAGGGGGGCCATTCAGGGAACTAGGGCAAAAATCTGTCTGGGGATTGGTCCTGCTTTGAGCAGGGGGTTGGACTAGATGACCTTCTAACCTTAATATTCTATGATAAGGACTGAAATCCCAGTCCTAAACTGGAACACCCTGCAGTGACATTGGACTATACCTATGAACTATTTCTGAAGGAACTCTTTGAAACTACAAAGCTCAGCATCTCTGCTACGAATCTGAACCTCAATGAATTGAACTCATGTCTGTAGGTATATCGATCTTTTAACTGTACTGTCTCACTTTTGCTTTTTAATAAACTTTAGTTTAGTTAAGAAGAATTGGCTGTTACATGTATTTGGGTAAGATCTGGAATATTCAATAACCTGGGAGGTAATGTGTCTGATCCTTTGGGATTGGTAGTACCTTTTCTTTTATATGATGGAATAAGATTTTCAGAAATCATCATATTTGACTTAGGTACCTGGATGAAGGCCTGAGGTTGGGTCACTTCAAGGGAACTGTGTTTGGATTTTGGAATAACCAGTGAGGTAATAAAGAAGCTGTTTTATGCTGGCTTGGTAAATCTAAGTATTGGAATAGCCACCAGCTTTTGGGGGATTGTCTTCCCCATTATTTGCAGTTCACCCTAACTGAGTGACCACAGCTGGACCCCACTGGTACCCAGGTCACAGCGTCCCTGACTCTGAGGGGCATCTGCATGCAGAATGAGAGTGTCTATCGCTGCCATGTCACCTCAGGGCTGGGCAGGACTTTGCAGAAGAGACAACTTAGAGTGAATCAAACCAGCCAGATCCAGGTCCAGGTGGCAAGGGATTCTGGGCATTAAGGTGTACCAGCAAGTTTGAGGGAAAGGGGAGCCCGCGGTTGGCATAACAGGAGCTATGAGTCAGAATGAGGGGCATGGGTCGAGGCAAGGTGTCTGAGGAGCACAGCGCTGGGTTAGTCAGAGATCTGCAGGTGGGAACTGATGGGCACTGGCAGAGCTGTTGGAGTGCAAACACAGGGCTGGAATAACAGGGGGCTTCAGGCCAGGAGGGGCCTGGCAAAGCTGGGTGGGAAATTCATCTGGGCTGTGTAACTATATATACTAATTTCATGCTGCTCAGCTCCATGCTGTAACCCGCATCTGACCATCCGCCATTCATCCCTGGTGGGCCACAGCCTCTTATCCTGCAGTTCTGTGGACAGATACCCCAGGGCGTGCATGGGATGGGAAGATGGGACAGGGATAAGCGTGACAGAGCTCAGCAATATGTCAGAATCTATGGACACTTGGGACCTTTACACCCTGCACAGCGAGCTGGCCGTGCCCATGGGGCAGCACACCAACCTCGCCATGCTCCTGGTGACAGCACCCGGGGGGGACACCCCTGTGCAGCACATCACAGTGGCAGCAGGGCCTGGTGAGTGGGGGAAGGGGGATGGGAATTGTCCAGCCGGTGCAGGGCTTTGCCCCACAGCAGGACATGGGGAGGGGATTAGTGGCTGAGCACAACTTAACCCACTGTCACCCCCCAGTGGCAGAGTGGAGTATTGCTGCTCGGCAGCCCTGAGTTTGGGCTTCACCACATTGGCCCAGATGGGAGGGTGACACACTGAGCCTGGGGAGCTGGGTCCGGCTCTCAGGCCCTGTTCACAGGAAGCTCTGGGCTCTCTCTTGCAAGGCATAGATGAAGCTGGAACTGGCTGCTGGTGGCCTGTCTGGGCACTGTGACCCTGTCTATGATAGTGGCTGCATGGATCCTTCGCCCTCCCAGCCGTGGGACATCAAACGCCGGGATGAGGAGGATCCTTCATCTTAGGGTTCGGGGTGTTTTTTTGCACACAAAGAAATATAAGATTCTGTGTTAAATGAAAAATACATTATTTAAAATAAATTATTTAAAAACAATTGTATTTTGATCCTCAGCACAGTGCTCCTGCTTCATGCACAGCTCAAGATGACCTGCAAATGAGTTGCTTTAATTATCTTTTTTGCTTCCATCTGATGTGGAAAGGCCTGCAAATGGATCTCCCACCCCTCCCTGAGAAGTTAGAACTGGTTTTGATGGAGTCCTGCCAGTGGCTCTCTGGGTCGTGTATTGGCATCTAACACTTGAATTGAAGGTATTGGGATGTCAGCCCTTGTCTGAAGTCTCCCCCTCTTCCCCCCGCCTAATCTGTTTGAATGACCCTGAGAGTGAGACACAGAGATGGGGTCAGAGGCAGCTGCTAGGGATCCTGACCACTCAACACCCACTATCAGGACCCAAGCTACAGCGTGCGGGTTGAGGCTGGTGCCTGGGCTGGAGGGGTTTCAGTTTAGTGCGGAAGGCCAAGGTCAGGAGCAGCTGTCGGTACCAGCATCATGCCATAGGGTGAGCACAGAGTTGATGTTGATGGGCCAGGTCAGAGCCAGGTGAGTCAGCCGAAGGGGACCCGTGGAGCAGGGACAGGGCGAGGCCTCAGGAAATGCTCAGGGAACTAGGAGGAACCCGGAGAAAGGCTGGATGAGGGTCTCAGGATAGGGCAGCAGGGTCTGTTTGCAGCAGCAAGCCACTGGATCACCTAGGCCCTAGGGGCGCAGCCAGTCTCCAGCTTGGCCCAGGCCGCTATTTAAGGCTCATCGGGGATGGCAGTAGGCTCCACTAATCAGGACATCCGTGGGCAGGACATGCAGTGGTGCTTGAAGAGACAGGGCTCCCAGGCTGCTGCTCCCTTCTTCACTAGCGGTAGGAGTGTGGATACAGTAGCAGTCCGGGAGCCAGCAGGCCTGGTTCCAGGTCACAGGTGACATAGACACATGGGGCGGGGGGAGCCCAAAAGCAGGCCTCACCTGGCACATTCCAGTCTGGGACGTTGGGGGTGGGGGGGCATTCCTGTCCTGCTGGAGTCAGTTTGAGTCAGCTTAAAGCAAGATGAGGGGAGTTGTACCTCACTGCATTAGGGAGCAGCCTGCTTTGTCTCTTGCTGGACTGGGTTCTTGTGTGTCAGGGTCCTGGAGTCTAAGCAATAAAGTCATGGGATGTGGCAGCCTCCCAGCAGGAGGATTTCCTGTTTTGATCTAACATCTCTGTGTGCACTCACTGGGAAGGTAACGGGCCACAGAAGGAGCCTGATTCTCACGATGGATGTGAGGGAGATTCCCACACCTGAGCCATTCTGTTTAAGTGTCAAACCAAAGGAAATGTCCCAGATTGAGGTGTCAGTAAAAGAGGTTCTGGAACAAACTGACAAATTAAACAGTAATACGTCACTAGGACCAGATGGGGAAGTATTCACCCAAGTTCTGAAGGAACTCAAATATGAAATTGCAGAACTACAAAGTGTGATTGTAACCTATCATTTAAATCAACTTCTGTACCAGATGACTGGAGGAGAGCTAATAAGACACCTATTTTTAAAAAAGTCTCCAGAGGTGATCCTGGCAATTACAGGACAGTAAGCCTAACTTCAGTATAGGGCAAATTGGTTAAAACTATAGGTAAGCCCCTTTGTATTCAGTTTAAACTGATTTTTACCAAAAAACTCCCAGGTTTTACAAAAAGCATTATTCTTTTCTTTTTTTTTCCTGATTTTCACCCTATTTTTGTGTCATTCAAATATATAAAAATAACTTCTTTTATTAGGAAAATACAATCCATGGCATGAGAAATGAATTACAATTATACATTAGTCTGTGTGTATATGCCTAGACAGGGTAGGAATAAATGGTCAGTTTTCAGAATGGAGAGAGGTAAATAGCAGAGTCCCCTCTGGCATGGGCGGCGAGTTTATACCCACATGGTGCCCGGGCACCAGCAATATTCAGAGCCCAGGAGCCCAGCTCCACCAATGTTTGGGGCCGGGTCTCCTCTCCTGCCCCAGCTGCTGCCCCCCTGCTCCTCCCCCGAGTGTCCCCCGGCCCCCTCTTGCTGGCCCTGTGCATGTTCCGGACCCCGGAGGGAGCAGAGCATCCCTGCCTTCTCTGTGCAGCTCCTCGCTGCCTCCCTGCAGAACTGCTGCTGCCGGGTCCTAGTGCCCCCCTATATCAACCACCAAGGCAGACTGATTGAGCCTGCACTTCCCCCTCGGACCTTTCCCTTTTCCGGCAGGACCCTCCACCAACACAGCCCCACCCCCACCCCAGTCACTGCTCCTGCCCCATGCTGGCAAGGAGGCAGCCCCATCCCCGACCCCCAGTGAGGCTACAGTCAGGGGCAACAGCAGGGGAGGAGGCACATGCAGCACCCGCTGGCACCCGCCACAGGGGAGGTGAGGGAAATTCCTGGACCTGAGTGGGGCGCAAGGAGCACATGCAGTGACAGTGGTGGGGGTGAGTGTGCTGCTGGGGGGGAGCGGGAAAGGGTGGCTCCCCCCCCCCCAGAGCTCGCTGCTGTCGGCGGGGAAAGGGCTGGGGGGAGTCCTTCTCTCTGGGCACTGTCCTGGAGCAGCCTGTCTGCACCCCAAACTCATCCCCAGCCCTGCCCCTCCCCAGAGCCCATACCCCCAGTCAGAGCTTTCACCCCCCACCACACCTTCAACCTTCTGCCCGAGCCCGGAGCACCTCCAGCACCCCAAACGCCTTATCTGCAGTCCCCGCCAGAGCCCTCATCCCCCTGCACTCCAACCCTCTGTCTTAGCCCTGAACCCCTCCAGCACCCCAACTCCCCCCAGCCCCAGCCAGAGCCCTCACCCCCCACTCCCCTACCCTCTGCTCTAGCCCTGAGCCCCTTCAACACCCCAAACCCCTCATCCACAGCCCTACCCCACAGCCCTCACCCCACACCCACCCCTCTGCCATATCCCTGAGCCCCCTCCCACACCCCAAACCTCTCATCCTCAGCCCAAACCCAGCCTCACCCCTGCACCCCCTCCCTCCCCTAAACTCCCTCCCGAAGCCTGCACCCCCTCCTCCACACCCCTCTCCATTGCCAAACTCCCTCCCAGCACCTGCACCCATGCACCCTACTCCTCCGCCACCCAAACCTCCTCCCAGAGGCCTGCACCTTGCACCCTCCTCACCCAGACCTCTCCCCATTCAAAACTCCCTGCCCGAGCCATTGGGCAGGTGGGGGGGGTGGAGTGTTGTTGCAGGTGGGCTTATGGGTTCACCGGGCACCACGCAAATTTTAACTAGTTGCACCCTATGCCCCTGGTCTGTACTTGGGGCCAGTGTGTTACAAGATATTCATGATGTTTGGGAGTAAGGGCGTAAGAGTGATGTGGCAAAATATTGCAGAATAATACAAATGACTCCAGATAATTAAACTCCACAGCGTGACTGCGAAGGCTACAAGGATCTCACAAAACTGGGTTGACTGAGGCAACCAACGTGACGAAGAGATGCAACATTGGGAAAACCATAATCCAAACTATTATATACAAATGCTGGGGTCTTAAATTTAGCTCTTCGCTCAGAAGAGATTTCGGAATCATGGGTTATGTGTCTCTGAAAAATATCTCTAGCTTGACAGCCGGCAGTCAAAACGCCAACAGAATGTTAAGAAAACCATTTGGAGAGAGATAGCCATAAGACACGAAATCTTCATACTACTTGCTATATATGTCCATGACACTCACACCTTGACTAGTGTGCGGCACCTGGTCGCCTCTGTAGAACTGACTAAATGAATGTATTTTTAATTTGTTCACTTTATTAATGTAACTTCTGTTCACCATTCGCTACACTGCCATGCATTTTGTAACTTCTGTTCACCTGTTTGCCATTTGTAATTCGAACCCCATTTAAAACGCTCACTCCACTTTGTAAAAACTTCCTCACCTTATTTTTAGCAACCTGCTGTAACTTCTTTTTATTTCGTAGTTTGATGTATGTGAATGAGGCATGTATGGATGGATGGAATCACCTCCAGCCCCAGCCTGTCCCTGAATCGAGATAAAGTTCAAATTACTACGGGCCTGAAGACCTAGACACAGCCCTAACAAGTAAAAAGCATGCACCCTAAAAAGAAAAGGACAAAAGCACAACAGAAGGAGATCAAGCCAGGTTCAAGGCTGACGTCAACCTGCAATTGACGGAGTGATAATCCAACCAAGGCAGCGTTGAACAGCAGATTATTAGACTTTGAATTCCAAACTAAGCCTGTAAAGAAGTGAGTAGAGACTTTGGGGTCACATCTGCTGCAAATGGAGCCAGCCACCTGTGGATTGACTTTAACAACAGCAGTGAAGCAACTCCCATGAACTAATAGGGAACATCCCTATAGCTGGATCTGAGACTGAGGATTTGGTCTATCGTTCTGCTCCGCCTCGGGCATCGTGTGCACCTGCCGGATCGGCTCACTCTTGCTGTACGGGATCCTGGCCAGTATTCTGCTCAACGCAACTTTAGGCTGGTACTATATATCCATACAGACTTGTATGAATGATTGTGGGAGTGATGTATTTTATTATAATGTATCATAGGAATAAGTAGCCAAACAACGTTGTTTGCTGTTATCTTTTATTTTGGTATTTACAATAAATGTGACAAATGTCTTGTCCCTTTTAATAAGATCCTGCTAATTTCTATTGGTATAACAGCCCCATCTCAAAAAAGTGATACTAGAATCAGAAAAGGTATGGAGAAGGGCAACAAAAACGACCAGGGGTATGGAACAGCTTCTATATGAGGAGATTAAAAAGACTGGGACTTTTCAGCTTGGAAAAGACAACCAAGGAAGGATATGATAGAGATCTATAAAATCTTGACTAGTGGAGAAAGTGAAAAAGGAAGTGTTATTTACTCCTTCACATAACACAATAACCAGGCGTTACCCAATGAAATGAATAGACAGCAAGTTTAAAACAAACTAAAGGAAATACTTCTTCAAACAATATATAGTCAACCTGTTTCAGAGTGGTATCCATGTTAGTCTGTATCAGCAAAAATAAGGAGGAATCCTTGTGGAACTGTGGAACCTGTGGAACTTCTTGCAGGGTGATGTTGTGAAGGCCAAATGTACAACTGGGTTCGAAAAAGAACTAGAGAACTAGATCAGTTGCTGGAAGATAAGCTCATTAATGGCTATTAGCTAAGATGGACGAGGATGCAACACCATAATCTGAGTGTCCCTAGCCTCCCTTTGCCAGAAGCTGGGCTGGATGACAGGGATGGATCACTGTTCTGTCCATTCCCTCTGGGACACTGGCATTGGGCTGACCCAGTATGGCCGTTCTTATGTTCTAAGGTTCTGCAGCCCAAGAAATCAAGCTGTATAATGTTGCAACTTTCCAGCTGCATGTTTAAAATTTGATCTAACTTCTCCATGTGTGTGTGTGCGAGTGCGTGCCTGGAAGAGAGCAGGCTCAACTGGAGTTGGAACACAGGCAAACCCAGCCCTTCTCTCATAGGGGAGTTCACCCTCCTTGCAGACCGGATCGCCAGGTCACAGCACACCCCCATTCCCTTCCATATTGACCTCCAGCAAGACTAGCTGGATTCGGCACCTGCTCCGGGGTCCTCTCCAGAAGCGAGGTGGGAGCCAGCTGGTGAAAGCAGCCAGAGACACAACATGTTCTAGGCAAAGTGGGATTCATATAAGCAGGGGCCGCACTGCAAGCAGATAGGGAGGGGATAAAGAGAACAAAACCAACTTATTCTTAGCCTCCTAGGCCAGTTTGAATTTGGGTTGCCAACTTGGTAATTCCTGACAACTGGACTCCCAAGGCCCTACCCCCTGCTCCAAATCTTCCCCCAAGACACCGCCCCCACTTGCTCCTTTACCCCCTCCCCACTGCCCCACAGAGTGCCCCACTCCCTGGGGAGGGGGAAGAATGAAGCCTGTGAAGGTCCCATCAGACTGGGGCTGGTTCTGAGCTGCAGCTGGGATGAACTCTAAAGCAGCCCCTGGGGGAAGGGGGTGATGTAGGGACCTCGTTAGCTGGCAGGTGGGTTCTGTCACCGCATTTCCTATTCATTCTGGGAGGCTTTTACCTGAAGAATCCTGCAGGTGCCAGGGGGCTGCTGGCTCCTCACTGACCCTTGGGGCAGGGGGTTGATTGGCCCCCTCCCAGCACCAAAAGAATGGGACCCTTTCTTTTGAGAAATGAGGACCCTGAGACTGACAGTCCCCGGGGCCAATGGGGAGAGGCCAATGCTCCAGGCCAGCCTGTGAGCCTGAGGTGCCTGACAAGAGGGGCAGAGCTAAGGAGAGCAGCAGCCAGAGGGGCAGAGGATCAGCTCAGCAAGCCAGGCTGGAGGCAGAGCAGCAGCAGCAGCACTGAGGCATTGCGGAGCTGGGGCTGGGGCTGGGGCTGGGGCTGGGGCTGGAGCTGTCCAGAGCCGGCTGTGGTGAGCAGCTGGGGAGAGTGAGGGGGACCCTGGGCAGGGGGCCCAGCACAGGGAGATGCCCCCAGCCAACGGACCTTGCAGGACGGATGTGGAGGGGGATTGTAACCCTGACAGGAAGGGCTGAGACTGGGCAGAAGAGTCCTGCCACCCCGAGCCTGAGGGCATGTGGCCACCACCAGAGCAAGTGTCTGACCCACAGCATCTCTGCAGCACTGCCAGGACCTGAGAAGGGGCCTGGGACGTGTGAGGCACAAGCTGTGAACTTTCCTTACATCTCAGAGATGCTGATTGTGATGTCCCCATGCCACGGAGCAGAGTGACAAGTTTTCCTTTCACGTTCCCATTTTTTCCTTAATTTTCAATTTGTTGCCGTTTAATAAATTGCATTTGCTTTGAACTGTATGAAATGATCAGCGGGTCAGGGAAACATTCAGTGCAGAGAGAGCACTCCGGAGTGGGGACACCCTAGCCCCTGGCCTATGTGACCACAACAAGGTTGGGGATCGAGCCCCAGGAATCCGGGCCCAGGCTTGTTGGGTTACGAGGACTCTGCCACACAGGAGATGGAAGGGGAGTCCCAAGGTCAGGTAGGCCTCTGGGTAAAGGGAGAGGGAGCCAATCGCACCAGGGTAGTGTATAAACCTAGAAAGTGCCCCACAATTGCAGGGGCATTTCCCCACTTACACAGGCTTGCATAGGATGGGCTGGGGAGTGGCTTAAATCTGCCACAATCCCTGCAGACTACAGCTGCAGACTACAGCAACTGCAAAGGCTGCTCTAAGTTACCCTCCCTATTTCAGGAGGTCCTATGAGGCTTTGCAGGGGAGCAGAATCACCCTGGTCATGCTCCTTCCCGCCTCTACCTGCCATGCAAATCCCCTCATATCCCCTTGCTCCCTACATCGGGGGAGGGTGCACGTCTGGTGCAGATCAGGGCAGTTCCCCAGGGGAGCAGACACAGGTATCAGCTCAGCTAGGATAAAATGGCTGCAGAGCAACTGCACACGGGACCCATGCAATCTCCTGCCTAACAGAAAGCCCTGCTCCATTGCTAAGAGAGATCGAAAGCTCAGCACAGGGCCAGCTGGTTTCCAGTCCTCAGTGCAGCTTACCAGGGCCGGGTACAATATTCCCCGCTGCTCTAACGGTTAAGTGGCCCATATAGAGGCAGAGCTGGGCCAATAACGGGTTTTTTGGTTCACTGGCAATTTTGACAAATTTTGGGGGGAACCGAATGGTTTTGAAATTTTCTGCAAAAAGTTCAAAAAAAATAATTTTGGGTCTAAATCCTTCAGACAAAGTCAAAGTGTTTCCTTGGGGCTGGTTTTGGACCTGGTTTTTCTACAAGGAAGGTTTGAAAGGGAAAGTTGTTGTGAACCAAAAAGACAGGGACATTTCCATGGTTTTATTTTTCTTCCTGAAACAAACAAGTCAGCAAAATTGGCTGGAGTTCACAAAACTTGGGACAGCTGCTGAAGCCGCGGGTTTCACTGGAAAAAGAGATTTGGCTGAAAAGTTTTGTGTATGTGTGTGTGTGTGCATGACCCTTGTTACATGGGAGGCATCGTACCCGCCTTGCTGGGGGTTAGGAAGCCATGACTATCCTGGAAGATGTCCAACATGAACAGGACACTTGCCAAAGGACTGTGGCTGCGGGGACATGTACAGGCTAATCAGGTCATACAGCTGCCCAACACACAGAGCAAAACCTGAGTGCTCATGTGTGACGTTATTGATATAAACTGGGACCATATAGAACATGGGTTGCAACCAAGGTTCTGTAGTGGCACCAAATTCTATGTAAAGGGGGTCATATAAGGTGTCTAAGACCAGGTTACGGGTTACTGGTTAGATTATGCTGCTGTATGTCTTATCATTTTGTAGTGAAGTTATAAGTATTGGCTGATAATCTTGTCTTAGTTAAATTGGTGCTGCAGTTCTGGGTGACACCCAGACTAGTTGGTTCAGCTGCTTAGCCTGCCTTGATGCCCATTAAGGACCATCACCTAACAAATTAGACCATCGAGAGAAGCGCATACAGCCCGGTGATCAGAGCAAGGTATGCAGAACTGGCCCATGTGACTGGCAAACTCCATTTTGCTGTACTTTCCACAGTTAGGAACAAAGGAGCGTTCTTACACCTTGGAAAAGGTCTATATAAGGCAAGGCTCATCTCCATTTTGTCTTCAATCCTGCTCTTACGCTCTGGAGGAACTTTGCTGGCAAGCTAAGGCTTACACAAGCGACGTGAATGAACCCATCCCGCAGGGGATGCTCTCCAGAGACCATATTTGAACCTGCTTACTTCATCATTGGTACAAGCCTGAACTAAGGACTTTGCCATTACTGTATGTAATTGATTCAGTTTAACCAATTCTAGCTCTCACCTCTATCTTTTCTTTTTATGAATAACCTTTAGATTTAGATTCTAAAGGATTGGCAACGAGCGTGATTGTGGGTAAGATCTGATGTGTATACCCGCTTGGGGACCATTACAACTGTATGTACTATATGCTAACCCATACCAAAATCCAGCGTCCCCCCATACTCTGTGTGTTGCCCCTGATACTAATGACTGACATGCCAAACTCTGTGTGTCATCCTTATTAAATATCTCCTAAACACATATTGACCTGGGTCTGAGGCTTGGTCCTTTGGGATCGAGAGAACCTTTTACTTTTACTGGGGTGTTGGTTTTCATAACCATTCATCCCCAGACGTGTGGAACTGGTGGTGATACTGGGAGACTGGAGTGTCTAAGGAAATTGCTTGTGTGACTTGTGCTTAGCCAGTGGGTGACACCGAAGTCATTTTTGTCTGGCTGGTTTGGTTTGCCTTAGAGGTGGAAAAACCCCAGCCTAGGGCTGTGACTGCCCTGTTTGAGCAATTGATCCTGATTTGGCACTCTCAGTTGGGTCCCGCCAGAACCACATCGTCACATCACGGTAGGTGGATTTTAGGAGCTCTGAATTTATCTGAACAGAAAGAAAATGCATCTTTCAAAGAGACAAAGGCACCCAGGACTTCAGAGGGGCTCCTTGACGTCGAGCTAGCACACTTCTATTCTAGGTGGAGCTAAAGGAGTTACTCCACTAGCTGGCAATGGTAGAAGGCTGTTTTCCTGTGTATGGAGCTAAAGCAGTCAGTCTAATTAGCACTTCACACCATGTAAGAAAATAAGGGAGTCACGTTGCATTTGTATTAGATTATTATAGGGACCATCAGTAGATGACACCTAACACACACTGAACCAGAGCCTCGGTCTCTGTTAAGGACTGTTGTTTCTCTACAGCCTCGCACGAGCGTCCTATTACGAGAGACAGGCCCTGCCTTCAAGGACGTACACCCGGACAGAGAGGGGACAGAGACACAGAGAAGCAGCTCACATTACGTGTGTCACAGTCCGTTTGCAGCCGAATACCATGAGAACCGACGCCTCAGGAAGCACCAGAGAATTCCCAGAACACCCAGCAGCACCATCAGGGGCAGGGTGATAGGCAGGCACAGGTTGTTAGTACAGTTATCTGTAGAAAGAGAACATGGGGATGAGCTGGGAGATCTGTGGCTTGTGCTCCCCCTACCTCTGCCTTGGGCCCCCCCACTGCTCCCCACCTTTGCCTGCTGCCCTGGTTCAAACAGGAATTAATTCACGGCAGTCCCATGGCCAGGGCTGGCACTTCCATTAGGCGACCCTGGGCGGTCACCAAGGGAGCCAGGATTTGGGGGGCAGCATTTTGTGCGCTCCCCACGGGGCACATGGGAGCTTCAGGTTCTGCTCCAGGCATGCTGCCGAACAAGGACCTTCTGCCGACGTGCTGCAGAAAACAGCGGCAGGGAACTGAGCAGCTCAATGACTGCCACTGTCGCCTGCACCATTTCAGTGGAGGGTCATTTTTTGGGGGCCTGATGGGAGTGGAACTGGAAGCTCCCACGCGCCACGTGGGGAGCACACAAAATGCCGCCCCCCCAAATTCTGCCTAGGGCGCCAGAAACCCTGGCGCCGCTCCTGCCCATGGCTGGGGGACTGCAGAGGTCGCACTAGGTGCTCACAGGATCCCTTCTGGCCTAAGAATATATGGAGGGATCAGGCAGCTCCAATTGGCTGCCCTTCCCCCCCAAGAGGAGGGAGGAGTGAGGAAGGCGACCAATCAGATGGGGATTTTGCCACTGTGGGGGAAAATTAAGCTAGCCCTATTAGTCTAAGCTTGGCCTCAGCCCGTCCTGCAGCTAACAGGCCACAAGCCTGAACCAAGCTAAGTGTTGTGCTCCCTGACAGTGGCAGCCAAAGGTTGAGACACAGGGATGGAAGAGGGGCTAAAGAGGAGGAGGGTAAAAAAGCCCCGGCCACAAGAATAATTTGCAATATGTGCCTACTGCTTTTGAAATATAGTAACTACTTGTGTAAAGCAATCATGTAAAATGAGTAACCATGCCTCCCCCTACCCCATTTTTATGACTACCCCCATTGAGTAACTGTACCTTGTAAGGGGCAATTGTGTTATAAGCACCCCATAAAAGGCAAAACTGTAACAGCGTTGGAAACCATCAAAAAGCCCTTAACTCAAATCGCACCCATCCGGGGCAAAGTCACAAAAGAATAATGAAAAGTACCAGAAGACTCTGAGTCCCTTTTTCCTAATAAGGTTACTGCTACTCAGGGGTGTGCAATTTAATTCCTAATATGGTCAATCGTTACTTAACGATGTGTAATTTGTTTGGAGTTTTAAACTTTAAAAGCTTCTGGTATACTCTGCTTCAGGGGGGGCAGTTCCTAATGGCTGCTACCCCCAAGGCATTGGTGTGTGTTCAATAAATGGGCAGCGGGCCTCAGACTTCAGTCTCTGAACCGAAATCAATATGTGGGTGACTTTTTCCATGACACCATAGAGCGTGGGGGGGAGGGGCGTGTTCCCCTGGAGGAGGGACTGAAAAGCCAAACATGACAAGCACAGGCCGGGTGGTCGGCAGGTCTGAGCAAGCCACTAAGTTGGCTGCCGGCACATGCACTGGGACCCTCTCCATCCCAGGTACCTGGGCTGCAGGAGATGCTCAGGTGTCGGACGATGCGGGGCTGTCTGGGGCTCTCCAGGAGGCAGGTGTAGTTGCCACACCCTGTCCTGGGCAAGAGGATTCGGCTGCTCACATCACAGAGCCCGCTGGGGTCTCTCTGCAGGCTGGTGTCGCTCTCCACCGTCATGTTGTTCCTGGCTCCGTCCAGCCACAGCACGGAGGCCTCAGGGTACCCGCCCTCCGCACGGCAGGTCAGGGTCACCTGGCTGCTCACGCTAACCTCCAGTCGGACCTCCTAGTACGAGGCTGGAACACAAAGCAATGGAAGGTCTGCGGTGCTGGCTGCCAGGGCCCAGAGAAATCACAGGTAGTTTGGTCACTGATTTCAATGGGGCCAGGTTGGCGCCTCACACTCTCAAGGAGGTACCTGCTTACCCATCACTGCAACCTGCCTCCTCACTGAAATCTTGCCCTGCTCTGAGGTGATGTGGCAGAGATAGATGCCCTCGTCCTGTATGCGGACACCCCTCAGTGTCAGGGACGCATTCCCCCGGGCCAGCCCCTCTGGATCCATCTGGGTCCGGTTCCTATAAATCTGGTCTTGTCTCTCCAACTGCTCCTTCCCGTAATAGTAACTATGAGCCACCAGAGCCTCTGCCCCTACCCGCTCCTTCTGCCAGGTGAGGGTCAGACGCTGGAGGTTCATCCCGGGCTGGGACGGGAAGAGGCAGCTCAGAGTGACGTCCCCCTGAAACTGAGCTACAATGTCTGGTGCTGAGGTTGCTGTGCAGAGCAAAAAGCACAGGAGTCAGTGGGTTCCTTGTGTGTGTGTATGATGAATACAAGCTACTCCAATCCTAGCCTCTTCCAGCAGGGGGCGCTGCATGATGAGAAGGCTGGATTGGTGAAGACCCACGGGCCATATAGACTGGCATCCCATCCTCATGCTTCAGAGGAAGGCATAAGACCCTGCAGTGGACAGTTATTACTTGCTCAGAGGAGGAATTTCCTTCCTGACCCCGATCTGTGAGTAGCTGGTGAGATTCCGTGAAGCTGAAGCGTTAGATCCCTTCCAAACCTCCTTGAGCTTTTTTCGCCAGTGACTATTATTACACATAAAACAGCTACATTCAAAGATGTTACAGATGCAAAGTTCAGCACTCAGAAGTTAGGAAATGCCTGTATTAAGGTTGCCTGTGTAACCTTAACTCTGTCCTTTTATTAGATAATCTTTAATCAGATGCTGTTTTTTCCCTAGGACCACAGGTGTAGTTATTGCCCCCTGCTCTGGGCAGGAGGATTCGGCTGCTCACATCACAAAGCCTGCTGGGGTCTCTCCGCAGGTTGGTGTTGATCTCCTCTGCCACTGATTTCCTCTGTGATGCTGGACATGTCACTTATAGCAAACTTTTCAGAGCTAGACAGTAACTGCATGTTCCTGATTTTCTGTGTGCCTGGCTTGAGAGCCTGGGGCCTGATCTGTAGAAGGTCTGAGAGCTCACAGTGACTATTGAAGTCAACAGGGCCTGTACTTTGAACATATTGTTACGTGGAACGTGCTGACAGCTGCTCTCAGTGGAGTATTTAATCCAAAGATAATCACTGGTTAAAGCCAGTAGCTGCCCCAAGCTCCCTACTTCAGGCTCTATTGAGGGAGCAATCAAACCCTGTTATGGTTACTCCCGGGAGAATTCTGCATATGCACAGAATTTCTCCCTCCCCCCACCACATAAAATATCTTCAGCTTGAGAAGTGCTGCAATTCTGCCTTTTGCCCACCAGAAGGTGCTGTGGCACCAGAGCAGCCATCTGCATTCATCTGGCTGCTCTGGCACCACAGTGGCTTCTGGTGGGTGAAAGGTGGAACTGCAGCACTTCTCAAGCAGAATGTATTTTCTGGATGAAAAAAATATTCTGCGCCAGACATGAATTCTGCGTGTGCACAGTGGCACAGAATTCCTCCAGGAGTATTTCATGCAGAGAGAGTTGCATATAAAGGACGTTACTACACAAGGCCCATGGAGGCTCAGAGTGAAGTGGTGTGGGCTGAGACATTTCCCTGGGTGCAAACACACGGGTGAGGAGATTGGGTGCATGGCCATGTGCATGGCAAGCAAGAAGTCAGGAGTTGTCAGCAGGACTGTGGGAGGAAGCAGAGAGACAGAGCTGTGTGAGCACAGGGCTCACTGGAGGGGCAGGTGTGGGGATTTCGGAGCCAGGGAACAGCCTCCTGCTGTTTGTTCCTTCTGTGCTCTGGGAAACAGGGTGGGGGAGACACTACCTGGGAAGGAATGAGAGTCCACTGAGAACAGAGCTCACTCACACTATCACATCCCCTTGACAAGAACGACCGTGCCAGGCCCTGGAGCTTGGCGAGCCACTCAGTCCAAAACGACAATGTTAAGTACTCTGCAAACTCAGCTTTCAGGCGTCTCACATGAGGGCCCCCAAAGCAGTGCACCTTGAACTCCCAGGGCCTCAGCTGTATAATGCAGATAACAATACCAGCCCTGCACCTTGCTAGGGTGTTGTGAAAATGCAGTGAAGTAAGGAATGAGATGCTACAGTGAGGAAATGCCACAGAAAAGCCCATGAGGAAGTAAACAATCCTGTCTCCAGAGCAGAGTTTGACTAACTGGCAGTGGAACAGGCCTGGGGCCACACCTGGCCCAGGGAGGATTAAACCAAGTATTGAATAGCTGTCCATTAAGTGAGCATGTCACCGTGTGCATGGAATGAGGCAGGGGGCCAGTGGCAGTGCTTTTTCCTGCCATTAAAGGCTACGTCATGATTCAGACGCACAAGGGGGCAGAGATAGGGCTGCATGGGGTGACCTTAACACTGGCATTTCATATCTCTTTAGTGCGACTTTGCAAACTTAACAATGTAGCATTATGGATGTAATTTATTATTTATGTCACAGGAGCAACTTGAGTCCAAGTGACATCAGGGCCCCATCTTACCAAGCACTGCACAGACACAGTGAGCGAGAGTCCCTGCCCCAGCTGAGATCAGGGCCCCGTCGCACCAGGTGCTGCATAGACACACAGCAAGAGATAGTCCCTGCCCCTAGAGCATCCCATTGCCCAAGCTCTACAATCTCTCTCTGTATAAACACTCCACTCTTCCCCCCATACTGGGGCCCCGAAATCACTCACCCACCACTGCAAAGTGGAGAATCAAGAAGGGAAGCAGCATGGACTGGGAAGAGGAGCGAACCGACATTCATCTGCAAGACAGACACCAGACTTGTGGGCTAGACTGGGCATGAATGAAACCAGACAGTGCACAGACACCAGCTGGCCTAACCGTTCTGAGGGCTCCCAACGTCTGTGGGTGGAAGATGGGCTCTCTCATCTCCCCCCGATTTCACTGGTGGACGGGGTGTTCTGCTGTGCCTGGGGTGAGCCCTGCAGTAGGAGTCATGCCCCTTTGGGGTCCCCTTGTTGTCTGGCCAGATTAAAACCTGTGGAGCCTGTTTCCTGACTTTCAGATTGGAAGCTCCCCATTGACCCCAATGGAGCTTCGATCCATTGACCCCAGCTGGGATCTGGCTCCATTGACTCCAGTGGAGCTACAGCCAATTGACACCAGCTGGGGTCTGGCCCCACTGACCCCAATGGAGCTACGGCCGATTAACCCTAGCTGGGATCTGGCCCCATTGACTCCAATGGAGCTACGGCCCATTGACCCCAACTGGGATCTGGCCCTATTGACTCCAGTGGAGCTACGGCCCATTGACCCCAGCTGAGATCTGGCCTTATTGACTACAATGGAGCAACTGCCGATTGACCCCAGCTGGGATCTGACCAGAGCACTGAAGCTTTGCTAACAAAACTGCAGAGATACGATTTAGGCTGCTGGGGCTCATTGTCTGAGGTGGAGCAGCAGCAATGTGTCCATGACAGCAGGGTGTATATTATTGTAACCCTTCTGCCCGACAGAGTTGGCAGCAACAAGGGCCGGTTTCAGTATCTAGGGGTTATGTTCCAGTAACACAATGCAAAACCGGGTTGAGCCCCCAGACAGTGACCTGGGACAATTACATACCACCACCACCACCCCCCGGGCACCTCTGGAGGCAATACTTCCCCTCTCACAAGCACTGAGTCTGAGTGTAGCAAAATCCTTTTAATAAAGGAGGGAAACAATGTGGCATTATGTGGGGAAATACCACAAACAGGATTCATAACACAAACCATGAGCGAAAGACCCACCTCCAAGTAAGTTTGGCAGTGTCCTTTTGCCCTCGGGGTCTCAAGTCCAGCAACCCAACAGTCACCCCCACCCACAGTTTGTCCTTGGTCAGAGCAGCCTCAGAGTTCAGAAGTTCATCTGCAGAGTTTACCTCCTAGCCTGGGAGGAAGTGGGGGGAGGTATGGGGGCAGTTTACCTGCTCCAGTCAACAGCCAATTGCCACACCTCTCCACGGGATTCTGCTGCAGTCTTCACCACCAGCTGTCCTGCTAGCTTTACCTCTCTGCTAGCCATCCTGCTAGCCGCTTACAAATGTGTCTCCGGGCCCCACACACACTTAACACAGCTCTTTAGTGATTTCAGCTGTTAGCAGGGGGGCCCTAATGTTGGTGCACTCAGAACCACTCACCCAAAGTAAGTCTAATGCTTACACCTCATAATCAGTGATTTGAGCTCTGCAAGATGTAATAAGACTCCTAATAGAGAGTCAAAATTAGCTCCACTATTATACAGTTGAGAAGAGAAAGATCAAAGTGATATTTAGAACCTTCATGGCCAACCAACACTACTCACAATACTTCTCCCCATTCACTAGCTCTTGGGGCCCATGTCCCTTGACTACCGAGAGCTACTTAGTTGAGGGCGAGTCCCTCCACCATAAAATGCCAAGTACAGTTCTACTGTCCTTGATTCACATAACCAAGATAACAACACTTTATTACTCCTACCCTGAAAACAAAGAGACTGACGGTCCCACAGCAGCCAGCGTGACCATTTTGGAGCACCCATGCAACCAAGATCAGCCCCTGAAGTACTTTTCCACAGCTCACCACCGACAAACGTTGGGGTAGAGCTCATTCTGACTTTGCTTATATTATTATTCATTATAATAATTATTATCTATTAGGTGTATTACAATAGTTCTCAGGAGCCAAAGTCATGGACCAGGATCCCACTGAACAAAACGACTGTCCTGACTCTGAGCTGATAACCTACATCTAAGACAAGAGATAGCAGGTAAGGAGACACTATTGGGCAGTGTGATTGGCAGCGGACTCAGTGCACTGGCAGCCGAACCACAGGTATCACAGCAAAATGGAGGTCTGTGGGGGGATTTGCAGGAAGAAAATGAGGGGGTGTGATGGGGTGAGTGAGCCACACAGGCCCTGGAGTGGTTAATATGGGCCTGGGAGGCTAATTATGTCACCTGGCTGCCCCTGGAAGGAGACCCAGTCTTAATTCATTCTGAAGCCCAGCTGGGCTGGAGCAGGCTGGTGGTATAAAGAAAGGAAGTTTGTAGCAGAAGGGGGCTGACGTCTGAAGAGATGGATGCAGAGATAACAGGACGAGTAGAGCGGGAACAGTCGTCTCGTGTTCCTAGCCTTGATGTCCAGATATCTAAAAGGCAATCGACTTATGTGACCATCCTGGTGGCTGTACTACTGGGGATAATGTTGGCATAACCTGGATTAGAGACGTGCAGCTGGCTACAGCTGTAATTTGCTCTGATTCCTTGTCAGGCAGAAGGACAAATGAAACAGGGACTTTGGAAAGCAGAAATGACATAAGTGAAATCAAGTTCCCGCATCTCCAAATAGCTGAAAGTGACAAAGCAGCAAAACGTGCTCTAAAAAAACAAAGGAGGGGGGTATTAAGATATTCTTAAATCAGATGTGGGCAAACTATGGCCCGTGGGCCACATCTGGCCCCTGAGCTTCCGGCCGGGGAGCCTAGTCCCCGGCCCTTCCTTTGCAGCCACTCCGCTACGCTGGCCGAGCTCTGGCCTGCCGCTCCCACTGGGCAGAGTGGGGAGTGCAGCTGGCTCTGGCCGGGTGTCGCGGCTGTGAGCTCCTGCTGCTGGTAAGGCAGTGCGGAGCTAGGGGGTTGGGTAATGGAACAGGGGATTCTGGGGGGCAGTCAGGAAGGAGAGGGAGGTTGGATGGGGCGGAGGTTCTAGGGGGGTGGTCAGGGGATGGGGAACAGGGAGGGATGGGAGTGGGAGTCCCAGGGGGCCTATCAGGGGGCCTGTCAGGGGACGGGGATGTGGCTAGGGGTCCGGAGGACAGTCAGGGAACAGGGAGGATTGGATAAGGGAGTGGGATCCTGGGGGGACAGTTAGGGGTGGGGGGTCCCAGGAGGGGGCGATCAGGGGACGAGGAGCAGGGGGGTTGGATAGATTGGGCATTCTGAAGGGGGCAGTCCGGGGACGGGAAGTGGGAGGGGGCGGATAGGGGGCAGGGGCCAGGAAGCACAGCCCTCAGGCCAAAAAGTTTGCCCACCCCTGTCTTAAATGCTCATGAGGGCACTTGTGATGGAAATGCAAGAACTATGGAATGAAAAGGACAAAGGGTCTGTGACGGGGTGTGAGTGACTCACCACTGGTGCCTCCTGCTGGTCATCTTGGGGATTAGCTCCGCAGGTCAGTGCACCCTCTCGCAATGGTGCTTCACCCACCATCACATCTGCTCCCAGACCCGCATCACTTCAGGGACCGTGGAGTCCTCTTATGCCACAGCCTTCTGGCTGTCATCTGTTCCACCCCCTTTCAGGGTATAGTATGGCCAACTGTCCGACCACTTCCCCAGTGGCAAGTGGAGGGGAACCAGGCCTGCTATGCACCCAGTCCTCCATCCTTGAGCTCAGAGGAATGTCACCCTTTGAAAAGTGCTGCTTGGAACGCTGGTGCGTACAGCCAGCCCTGCTCTCCACCATCTCCTTGGGCTTTGCCGCTTAATTCATATAATTGCACTCACCTCTCCTTTCTCTGTAGCACAGTTCCTAGTTCAATCCCATATTACTCCCTGTCGGAAACAAGAGAGAGACAAGCGCTGGCAACTAAAACAGCCTGGGTGTCCTTAAATAGACCAAAGTGTTGCTAAAAACCACCCTGGTTCCATAAATAGATTGGGCTAGTAAACTTTGGGCTATTGATACAATATTAGCTGGCAACCCTTTCAGTCATGAGTCTTGCTCTTTGCTCCACCCCCAAAGCCACCCTGCTTCTGACAACTCAGTTCTCTATTAACCTCCCAGTCCTGAGCGCAAAGCTCAGTCTGCCAGACCCATGCTCTGGGAGCAGAGAGGTAGTGTGGACGGAACACAGAAGAATGAGCCCGGGGATCCTAGCCCTGAAAGAAGAGTCAGCCCAGAGACGTTATGGGGAAGTATCAGAGGGGTAGTCGTGTTAGTCTGGATCTGTAAAAGCTGCAAAGAGTCCTGTGGCACCTTATAGACTAACAGACGTATTGGAGCATAAGCTTTCATGGGTGAATATCCACTTCATCGGATGCATGACGACGAAGTGGGTATTCACCCAAGAAAGCTCATGCTCCAATACGTCTGTTAGTCTATAAGGAGCCACAGGACGTTATGGGGAAGAAAACCCAAGAGAGGCTGCTAGGTAGGTAGGATGTAGTCCAGGGAATCAGCAGCAAGGAGTGTAACTGTGCTGACCTTGGCTGCTGGGTACAGGGTCTCTGGGCTTCTAGCAGTGTAGAGGGAGGGCCTGGGTTCCCCGTCTGGCACCGGCAAAGCAGCTTGAGTCATGAAGAGGAAGCACCCTGAGTTACGGAGAGAGAGGGACTCCTGCATAAGCAACCGACAGAAAGGGGAGGCCGGCCAAAAGCCAGTTGCCAGACCCAGCCGCAAGGAAGCACTGCTGTAGTGATGTCACAGGGGGGCCCACTAAGGGATCCCCTGTGACTCATTGGCTGCCTCCAGTGGGGCCTGAGAGTGGGCCCCTGGGCTCTGCCAAGAGCCAGGCAGCAGCTGGGAAGGATGAGGAATGGGAAGCAGGAACAGGGCATTCCTGGGGGTATCACGCGAGGCTGGACAAAGGGCAGGAATTGGGAGCTGCTTGGAGAAGAGCAGAGGCAGAGAACGAAGTGATGAGAGTTGATGGGATGGGGCTGGCCAGAGGCAGGGAACCCCGCCGGGGAAAGACTCAGGCAGGGGCCCCTAGGTAAAGGGGAAGAATTGGCTCAGCCCAGGGGCAGGCCAAACCCCAGGAGCTCAGTGTCACATTCCTGGCACACACACAGACCAGTCAGATCTCACTGGGAGACTGCAACATCCCACTGTTTAATTCTTAGACTCCAGAACTTTAACATGCAAGAACCAAAGCCAAGGAAAGAGAACATAAGAACAGACAGATTGGGTCAGACCAAAGGGTCCATCTAGGCCAGTATCCTGTCTTCCGACAGTTGCCAATGCCAGGTGCCCCAGAGGGAAGGAACAGAACAGACCAATTACCGAGTAATCCGTCCTGTTGCCCATTCCCAGCTTCTGGCAAACAGAGGCCAGGGAACCATCCCTGCCCAGCCTGGCTAATGGACTTAGCTAGTTCTTTTTGAACCATATTATAGCCTTGGCCTTCACCACATCCCCTGACAATTGGTTCCACAGGTTGACTGTGCATTGTGGGAAGAAATCCATCCTTTTGTTTGTTTTAAACCTGCTACCTATTAATTTCATTTAATGCCCCCTAGTTTTTGTATTATGGGAAGGAGTAAATAATACTTCCTTATTTACTTTCTCCACACGATGCATGATCTTATAGACCTCTATCCTATCCCACCTTGGTTGTCTTTTCCAAGCTGAAAAGTCCCAGTCTTTTTAATCTCCTCATACAGAAGTTGTTCCATACCCATGATCATTTTTGTTGCCCTTCTCTGTACCTTTTCCAATTCCAGTATATCTTTTTTGAGATGGGCAACCACATCTTCACACAGTATTGAAAATGTGGGTGTACTATGGATTTACAGAGGCAATATGATATTTTCTGCCTTATGATTCCCACCATTCTGTTCGCTTTTTTGGCTGCCGTTGCACATTGAGTGGAGATTTTCAGAGAACTCTCCACGACGCCAAAATCTCTTTCTTGAGCAGTAACAGCTAATTTAGACCCTATCATTTTATATGTACAGTTGGGATTATGTTTTCCAATGTGCATTACTTTGCATTAATCAACATTTAATTTTATCTGCCATTTTGAATTTCATCTGCCATTTTGTTGCCCAGTCACCTAGTTTGGTGAGATCCCTTTGTAGCTCTTTGTAGTTCTGCTTTGGATTTAACTATCCTGAGTAGTTTTATATAACATCTGCAAATTTTGCCACCTCACTGTTTTATCCCTTTTTCCAGATCATTTATTACTATGTTGAACTGCACTGATCCAGTACAGACCTCTGGGGAAAACCACTTTTTCCCCCTCTCCATTCTGAAAACTGAGCATTTTTTCCTACCCTTTGTTTCCTATCTTTTAACCAGTTACCAGTCCATGAGAGGACCTTCCCTCATATCCCATGACAGCTTACTTTGCATAATAGCCTTTGGTGACAGAACTTGTCAAAGGCTTTCTGAAAATCTAAGTACACTATATCCACTGGATCACCCTTGTCCACATGCTTGTTGACCCCCTCAAAGAATTCTAGTAGATTGGTGAGGCATGATTTCCTTTTAGAAAAACCATTTTGACTCTTCCCCAATAAATCGTGTTCATCTATGTGTCTGATCATTCTGTTAGTTTCAACCAATTTGTCCAGTACTGAAGTCAGGCTTATCGGCCTGTAATTGCCAGGATCGCCTCTGGAGCCTTTTAAAAAAAATGGTGTCACATTATCCAGTTATCTTGTACAGAAGCTGATTTAAATGATAGGTTACAGACTGCAGTTAGTAGTTTTGCAATTTCACATTTGAGTTCCTTCAGAACTCTTGGGTGATACCATCTGGTCCTGGTGATTTATTGCTGTTTAATTTATAAATTTGTTCCAAAACCTCCTTTAATGACACCTCAATCTGGGACATCCTCAGATTTCTCACCTAAAAAGAATGGCTCAGGTTTGGGAATTTCCCTCATATCCTCAGCCATGAAGACCAACGCAAAGAATTCATTGAGTTTCTCCGCAATGGCCTTACGGTCCTTGAGTGCTCTCTTATCATCTTGATCATCCAGTGGCTTCACTGGTTGTTTAGGAGGCTTCCTGCTTCTGGTGTACTCAAAAAAAATTTTTTGTTATTACTTTTTGAATCTGTGGCTAGCGGTTCTTCAAATTCTTTTTTGGCTTTCCTAATTATATTTTTACACTTCACTTGCCAGAGTTTATGCTCCTTTCTATTTTCCTCAATAGGATTTAACTTCCACTTTTTAAAGGCCTTTTTGCCTCTAACTCCCTCTTTTATTTTGTTCTCTAGCCATGGTGGCACTTGTTTGGTTCTCTTACTATGTTTTTTATTTGGGGCACACATTTAAATTGAGCCTCTATTATGATATTCTGTGCAGTTTGCCTGTTAATTTCTAACTAGCTTCTGCATTTCTGAGTAGCTCCACTTTCTGAAATGAAAAGCTACCATGGTGGGCTGCTGTGGTTTGTGTCCTCCTCCTATCCAGATATTAAATTTTATTTGTTATTGTCATTATTACCAAGTAGTTCAGCTCTATTCACCTCTTGGAGCAGATCCTGTGCTCCACTTAGGACTAAATCAAGAATTGCCTCCACCCTTGTGGGATCCAGAACTAGCTGCTCCAAGAAGCTTCATTTAAGGTGTCAAGAAACTTCATTTCTTCACCCCATCCTGAGGTGACATGTACCCAGTCACTATGGGGATAGTTGAAATCCCCCATTATAACTGAATTTTTTATTTTTATAGCCTCTGTAATCTCCCTGAGCATTTCACAGTCACTGTCTCCATCCTGGTCAGGTGGTCGGTAATATATTGCTATATTCTTATCATTCAAACATGGAATTTCTATCCATAGAGATTTTATGGTGCTGTTTGGTTCATTTAAGATTTTTACTTTATTTCACTCTACACTTACTTTCACATACAGTAACACTCTCCCATCAGCACGACCTGTTCTGTCCTTCCAATATATTTTGTACCCTGGTATTACTGTCCCACTGATTATCCCCATTCCACCAAGTTTCTGTGGTGCCTATTACATCAATATCCTCATTTAATACGAGGCACTCAAATTCACCCGTCCTATTTAGACTACTCGCATTTGTATATGAGCATTTTAAAATTGTCCCTTTTTAGCTGTCTGCCATTACATGATGTAATTGAATGGGTTTTTTTCATTTGACTGTTTCTCAACAGACAAAACAGGTTGCACCCCCAGCCCAGGGGCTCAATTCACCCACCTTGTTCTAGGCAGGCTCCCTGCAGACTCTGATCAGACTCTTCCCAGCAGAGCCCCCAGCCTCCCAGTACGGCCAGGAACACCTCATAGAATTTAAAGTGATAGATCCCAGTTTTAACACAGTTTTCAATATACCACACTCCACAGGGGTAGGGCTCCCAGGTGACTGGGGAGGGCAACACTGTGGGAAGACCCTTGTCAAATGCCTGTGTGACAGTCCCCAGAGTGGGGATGGAGAACTGCTGCCTTGTCATTTGTCTTAATCTGGGGGTTGTGAATTGCCTTATTTCAAGGGATAAACCAAAGCCTGGAATTGTATTAGTAAATTATGCCCAGAAGAGGCTTGAATGAGGCAACAGTCCTCTTCTGGGCAGAGTGGACCATCAGTCTGACCCACGGTAGAAAGGGTAGGCAACTCAGTCATCCCTGGGAACACCAGGGGAAACTGAGGCAGGACTCGCCTGTTGCGCTATAGTTGGCCATGTGGTGGTGAGCTCTGTAACAGAGGGTAAGAAGTTTATACACGTGGAAGCACCATCATTGGTTCATTCATTCAACAAGGGAAGTGACCTTTCCTGGCTAGAGGGGACCTGGCTGCAGCCAGGAGCATGTTCTGGTGGGGAATAGAAGAGGAAGGTGCTACAATAAAAAGAAATTGTCTAGGGAAATGCACACCGGTATGGATGTAGCATTACACGCGCGTGCACACACACACACAAGCTTGTGTTTTACTTTTCACTAGGCTTGGCAGGATTCAGTTTTTATAATTTCGACGCGTAACAGAGGTGTATTTTTAAGCAGTTTGTTAGATGAGTGAAATTGAGGGGAGGGGGTCCGACAAGAATGATGTCATGACAGCAGACACTGAGATTCAGAGTTAAAGCGATTGGAACAAACACCTCCTTGCTCTAGCTCCGCTAACACCCGCGATGTGTTTTAACTCCAGCAGCAAGTTCTCAAGCAGCATTTTCCTTACTTGGCCCCTCTGCACACATTGATTGTTATCACTGGAATTGGAAATATTTTGTCCCCAGTTCACACTGGGATGGTGAAATCAGACATCTACTGATGAAAATTCAAACCTTCCCCTCCTGCTTCTCAGAGGGGCTTGAACCCACCCCCTCCCCCCAGCACCAGGGCTGGCTCTAGGTTTTTGCTGTCCCAAGCAAAAAAAAATTTGGCCGCCCCCATCCTTTTTCTTTGGCTTTTACATGTTTGCACTTTGCAATGTTGCTGTTGTTCTGTTTTTTTTTGTTTGTTTTCGTTTTGTTTTTTTACTGGGTGCGGTACTGATGCAGCAATGGGCAACAACTGCATCTGAATCTGCTTGAGCCAGGTGTATCTGCCTGAATTTCTCATAGAGACAGAGGAGCTGAAAAGCCCTGTGGGCCACTAGAGCGCCTGAGTAACTCGTGTCGCCTGTAATATGTGCGGCAGGAAATACAGAATAGAAAGGAACATTTCAAGAGGCTTAAGTCATCGCATGAATTGCTGCCCTGGTGTCACGTCTGGGTCTCTTGAAGGAACGCTACGGGCTTGTGCAGCCGCGACTGGAGGCTGAGAGCCCTCCAAAGGGGATAGTTATCTCTTGAGATAGCCCATGGCTTTCATGGGCACGTTCCATATTTCAGTCTTACTAGGAGCTGGGCTGCTGCTTCTGAGCGCTTTCTGCTACTTGTGCTCATTTAAAATGAGCCTGACCTTCCCCAAGTCATTAACTGACAAGGGTAAGGAGCGCGCTGGAGAATTGCATTCTGTCCAACGGGTGCTAATTCCAACATTGACACTCAGGGCCAGCTCCAGGGTTTTTGCCACCCCAAGGGGTAGGGGGGGGAAGCCACAACCGTGATCGGCGGCACTTCGGCGGCAGATCCACTGCACCGCTTTCTTCTTCGGCAGCAATTCTGCAGCAGATCCTTCCCTCTGAGAGGGACCGTGGGACCCGCCGCTGAAGTGCCCAATGTGCCGTCCCTTCCCCTTGGCTGCCAAGCACCTGCTTGCTGAGCTGGTGCCTGGAGCCGGTCCTGCCCAGCACTGCTTATAGCCACAGCTCAGCCCCTAGTGCCCAGCACTGGGCCCCTCTCCGACCTGGGCACTGTGAACCCGGCCCTGGGAGCCCAGGAAAGCCCCGTCTCTGGACTTCGCCCGGGGAGTGAGCAAGGGTCCAGGGGAGCGGTTACAGCCCGGGGCAGTGGGGGCAGAGCAGAAGCAAGGAAGGAAGGAATCTGACTGTACCTTCTTAGCCGGGCTGCCATCACACGTGTCCCCAGCATGGAGCCACTTCCAGAAAGGAAATTGAAAGTGGGTGAAGTCTTTTTATATCCCATCCCCCACTCCAGCCTGCAGGCAGCTGCAGTCACGTCTCCCTCCCAATCGGAACGAGGTGACTCCGGTCTTGCAGGCGGCACTCAGGGTCCAGTTCTCCCCCCAGCTCCCCAAATTCCAGTGAATTCTGCAGCCCCAGCCCCACGTCTGCCCTTCCCCAGCCCCACAATTGCCCATCCAGGGGCAGGTTGCCGGATTTGTACTGTATTAATAGCCCAAAGTCACTTAAAAATTAGCCCAAAAGCAGTCACACCAATTCATTGAAGCAAAGTATTGACATTAACACATTGGTCTGTACATCGCATAGCCAATGAAAGCTTCCCTTAGACATCTAGTGCAGAACTGATGGTTGTAACAGCAGCAACACAAACACTAAACAATCACATTGGTATCTATGTATTTCTAATTGCATTCAGCGATGGGAGTCAATGTCCATCGTTTGTGTTGAATTAATTCAACGCCGTCTTCATTGGAAGTCGAATGCTTCTGTGGCTGGTCAGACATCTCAGCAGGGACTGGTGCAAGCAATTCTTTGTCCAAACTTGTCACAACACATTTCGTGCCATTACAGATACGCCCTGGCCCTGCTTTCTAACCGTTCCTCTTGCATCTTGTTTCACAGTTTGGTTTTTGTCGTTATCTGAGAAAATAATCTTTCAACTGCAGCGTTGCTAAAAGGCAGCGAAAGAAATGAAAGAGCAAACGCATCAAGTTCACTAAAGTCTTTGTCCCCAGCGGCAGCTGTGCGTTCGAGAACTTCAGCCCCAAACTGCACTACTTGGTTGTCCTGAGTATGATGCTCCAGCTGTCTGAGGTGTCCACTCATTTTTGCCAGTCTAGGTGTCCAGGGCTGTAGAAGGACTTTGTACTGCCAGTGGCTCACTCACCTGGACAGTTGGGGGAAATCTCTGTCCCATCTGTTTCACAGACTCCAACATGAAATCTCGGCACCTACTTCTGATGTCTTGGACAATGGGAACAGCTAGTGAGTGTTTTGAAAGTTCCAGCTGCAAAGTGACTGCACAAAGTGGTAAGTAATTTGACTCCCAGGTGATGTCGTAGTTTATCAAAACAGTCCTGTTCTCCAAAACACCCAGTTACGGTTCCACAGCTCTCACCAGCAGGCTGTGGAAGAACGTCATCAATTCCTGCAGCAGCTTTCCTGTATTAGCACTTTCCAGCTGAAACATTTGGTTTATCCTCCAGGCTTCCTGAAGGGTTGGACGTAGGAAAATCAGGTAAACATTGTTCACCGGCAGGACCGGTGCTAGGGGTTTTAGCGCCCTGGGCACACGGCAATTTCGCCGCCCCGCGCCCTGGTCCCACGGCTCCGGTGGAGCTGCCGCAGTCATGCCTGCGGAGGGGCCGCTGGTCCGCGGCTCCGGTGGAGCTGCCACAGTGGTGCCTGCGGGAGGTCCACTGGAGCCGCGGGAACAGTCGACCATCCGCAGACACGACTGCTGCAGCTCCACCGGAGCCACCTGCCGCCCCCTCGTGGTCAGACAATGAACTTTGCCGTCTGGGTTAGAGTCCCTGATACTAAACCGGGGGTTGTGAGTTCAATCCTTGAGGCACTTAGCGATCTGGGGCAAAATCAGTACTTGGTCCTGCTAGTGAAGGCAGGGGGCTGGACTCAATGACATTTCAGAGTCCCTTCCAGCTCTGTGAGATAGGTCTATTTCCATATATATTATATAGTACCATACGTGATGCTGAGTGCTGCAAGAAAACCAATTGTATGCTTGTGAGATCCTAAAA
Organism: Chelonoidis abingdonii; assembly: GCF_003597395.2. Taxonomy (NCBI): domain Eukaryota; kingdom Metazoa; phylum Chordata; order Testudines; family Testudinidae; genus Chelonoidis; species Chelonoidis abingdonii. The sequence goes on along the minus strand of NC_133779.1, from coordinate 58,063,408 downwards.
TCAGTATTTTGAGGAAGCTGCATCATTGATTTTGATAAACAAAGCTACAAAGAATGACACACTTGATAAACACAATGTTTGGATGAAGATCACGCAGCCTGGAAGATCACGCATCTGTCACAGCTGCACCATAACTTCAGTGCAGGGCAAAGCATGCCACACAAACCCCAGCTTTTCACTCCCTCTGCAACACTAACAGCTGAAAAGCAGGTGTACAGAACCTGCCTTTCAGTGTGCTACGGTGCATGTGAAATGTGCTGCAAGTGCTGTTAATTTCTTTTAGCACCCTGGAAGGGGAGGGCCATGAGATGGGAGTCTGGTCCCAGGACTGGTTTGTTGTGGGGACCAGAGAGCAGGGCCTGAGGGGTGACTGTGGGGAGGGGCATGAGGAGGCAGGGGGGAGCTGAAGCATGGTCGGGAAGATCCACTGGGGGGTAGGCTGCTGAGGGGAGAGCAGAGACCAAGGTAAAAGGTAGGAGGTCTGTGGGTGCAGACAGGTGGAAGGGGAGACTTGGGGGTGGACTGTGGGGACCTGGGCTGGGGCAAAAGGCCGGGAGACCCTAGGAATGGGGTCTGCAATCCCAGCGAGGGAGCTGGGTGAGCCAGGGTGGGTGGGCAGAGGAAGAAGAGGGTGGGGAAAAGCTGGTGGGGATCCAGAGAGGATGGCGGGCGCAGAGAGCAGGATGAGGGATTTCCGTACACCCCCCCTGAATTTCCCCAGTTTTGTGAATTACTTACATGCAGTGTTGCCAATTTAGTGACTGTTTGGAAATTTGAATTGAAATTGAAACATTAATACATATGTTAAAAGCATATAAAGTGTATGATAAAATACGTGTATCTGGAAAAGTATAATAGATTTGAAAAATATGAACATAAGGTAGCTTTCTTATACAGCTTTTGTTTTTATGACGATGTCAGTGCACACATTTCGGTGATGTTGGCCAAATTATGATTTGTAAGCAAAGTCTAAATGAGCTTTTCCTGACAGTTAGTGATGAGCTGGGGGGAAAGGCTTCAGGACCAGATTGTATTTACATTCACAGCTAATCTACCTAGGTATCCAGCAAACAGAGCTGTGTTGCCTAAGTGATAGATTTTGGCTGGGGTTAGAGTGACCAGACGTCCGATAAAATCAGGACCGTCCTGATATTTAGGTGTTTGTCCCACGTCCCGACCGATCTTTGGTCAGGATGCAATTAGTCCCAATATTTCGTGGTACTTTTTTTTTTTTTTTTCGCTCTGCTGGCAGCACTCAGCTTTTTTTTTGCTTTTTTTTTTTTGGACAACCCCACCCCCACCCCCTATGTGTCCCAGTATTTTCTTCCTCTCATCTGGTCACCCTAGCTGGGGTAGGGTTACAAATCACTTGAATGCGCAGGGGGCAGGAGCGGGGAGGAATGAAATGTTGTTATTCTTATTGTATGAGTAAAGGGCAGTAGAACTGTACTTAGCCTGTGCTGATTGAGGTCATCAAGAGAGAGAGTGGGGACAGGTGTTTTGCTTGATGGTCTGCCTGAGTCACAGGTACTATTTGACCTGCCCACTCCACTGTTTAAAGACAGAGCTGATTAGGCTCCATAGAGAGTCTTTTGTTCTGTTAAGCGACCACTACAGCTGAAATCACTGATAATCAGGTCTAAATGGAAGAGAAAGCCCAGTCTGCACTAGCAGCAAGGTTCCTCACTGAGAGCTCAGCTGAAATCACTGTTAGCTGGGTGGAACCTGAAGAGACATTCGAACAAACATGGCTGTGGCATCATACTTTCTACTTAAGCAAGAGATATCACATACTACAAACTGGAGGCCAACGTTAAGTGCATTGTCACTTGTTCACCCTGAAGTGGAACACTGGTTCTGAACAAGACCAGCAAATGCTCACTATCTTTCTGCAAGAAACTCAGCTGACTGGCTAGAAGCATGTGGTGCAATAGCGAAAGACTCAATAGTTGAAAAAGTGAAGAACTCTCTCACCACATTCAAAAAATGTGATGAATGCACCAATGCAAATGGGCAAGTATTAAGTCATTGTGTACAGTATCTTGATGTCAGTGGTAGGCCAGTAGATGCATTTCTAGATGTTCGAGTTATAGAAAACACATCAGCTACATCTGTGACAACCCACATCTTAGAAGAGTTAAATGCTTGTCAATTGGACCCCAAACAGATGGCTGCTTGTGAATTTGATGGAGCTGCAAACCTCTCTGGAAGACATGGTGGAGCCAGGGCCGGTGCAATCATTTAGGCCAACTAGGCGGTTGCCTAGGGCGCCAAGATTTGGGGGCGCCAAAAAACGGCACCCCCCCAAAATTTGTTGAAATGGTTGCAGCCGCTGGGCTGGAGGAGGCTTGTGCCGTGCCAGCAGCAGTCTGACCTGCAGTCGGCAGCCCAAGGTGTCCCCCGGGTCAAGTGCGCCGTCGCCGCAGCCCGCAGCCCAGGCGCCCCCGGCCCCCGGGTCAGGAGACTGCCGTCGCTGCAGCCCAGGGCACCCCCCCTCCGGGGTCAAGGGAGCCGCCGCGTGACCCGCGCAGCCCAGGCGCCCCCCGCCCCAGGGTCAGCGAGGCGCCCGCCGCAGCCCAGGCGCCCCGGGTAAGGGAAGCCGCCGCCGCATCCCGGGCAAAGCGGCATCCCCACCCGCCCCAGGGTCAGTGAGCCGCCGCCGCACGCCCAGGGCGCCCCCCTCCCAGGGTCCAGGGAGCCGCCACCGCATCCAGGCAGCCCAGGGCAGTCCCACACCCCCCCCCGACCAGGAGCCGCCGCCGCGACCGGCTGCCCAGGGCGCCCCGGCCCCCCGGGGTCAGGGAGCCGCCGCGACCCGGAGCCCAGGGCCCCCCCCCCGGGGTCAGCGAGCCGCCGCTGCAGCGCAGGTGCCTTCGCCCCCTTCCGGGATCAGGGAGCGCGCGCCGCCGCATCCGGGTCAGCCCAGGCGTCCCTGCCCCCTCCCGGGGTAGAGCCATCACCGCCGGCGACGCAGCAGCCCAGGCGCCCCTCGTCCCGCCCCCCGGGGTCAGGGAGCCGCGGCTCCGTGGGACCTGGCCGCAGGCATGCCTAGCAGCAGCTCTGCGCAGAGCCGCGAGACCCGCGCGCGGCGGCGGCGAAATGGTCCCGGCGCCGTAGGCGCCAGAACCCTTAGCGCGTCCGGGTGAGCACAAAGCTTTGGCAAGAAAAGTAACCTAATCTCTCCTATGAGCAACTGGCAAGAGGCCATCTACTCCAGCTAGCCACGTTAGTACGAGCTGCAGGACTCTTCAAAGAGACATTTAAAAAAGCTATAAATTTAATGTCTCAGTTATGTCTTTTTCAGCAAAAGCCAAAAAAGATCGATATCTGTGGAAAATAGAAGATACACTGGGACTGGAAGTTTCAAATTAGTCCCCTGGCGAAAACCCTCTGGCTTTCTCATTAGCTGAACTTTGGGCGTTTGTCTGAAAGATTACTCATACCGTTTTTACTGCTTGGCAAGTAGTGTACCAAGATGGGGAGTGTATCTAAGTGGTGAGGCATGTGGGATGACTTTTCTACTACATTCAAGAAGACTATTGCCATTCTCTCCCTCGTAAGTTCTACCTGTTGAAATCACTTGGGTCTTAAACAATGTCAATCCAGGCATCTGGCGTACGTAGTACATCTCTGTCCAGCACAGAAGCTACTTTGATCAATTAGAGACTATCATTGAAAAAAGTACGGAAGAAAAGATTTCAGTCCAAAAGATGACTAATGAAGGCGCGAATTATATTGAATCCTTAAGTGAAGAGGACAAGAAGGTTAAGCACAATGGAAAAAGGACACAGACTTATTCTTAAAATCTACAACAGCGACTTCTGGATTCTACTAACCTCTGCGTAGCTTTACAGAGCCTGTCCTATAAAAACACTGACAGCTGAGTGGAGTGAGGCACTGCCAGCAATGGGGCTGCCATGTGATCAGGACAGAATAGAGAATTTGAACACATAGTGGAATATCATCTGACAAATGAATGAAATTGGACTTCAACTTCAATTTTATCATCACTAGTGGTACGCCCGATCTCTGTCTACGTTTCCTGGGTATGAAGAAGTAGGAATTATCTCTTGCTACTGCCAGTCACAACAGCTACAGTTGAGTGTTCTTGTTCAATCACTGAAGATTTCTGTCTGAAAGAGTCACCTTCGCCTCTGATCAGTGGAGATGAACTAATGAGCTATCAATTGAAGGAACAGAAGTTACCGACACACGGACGCCATCAACGATGAACACATGCTCCGCGAAGTTCATAACAGAGTGTGCAATTATACACAGAAACCAAGATGCGTGTTCATAGAATGCTTGAGTAGCCAACTTGAATTTGTCTGATGATTTCAAACATGAGTTAAAGCTAATAAAATGGTCATGAATACGTCTTTCAGGCTTGTACTATGGTCCATACAGTCCCTTCATTCTCACGAGTCTCACCCCTCATCGCGCTGCCCGCACCACCATAAATTTGAACACGCCCAATTTAACTTCCTGGAAAAAGCACGAGCGGGAGGTTCAGCTGAGGAATTAAAGGTGGCCCAGGCCGGAGCACGGGGAAAGCCAGGACAGAAGGGATGGAGATCTAGGGTGGGGGAGGAGAAAGGGCTGTAGACATAGGATTTTTGGGGGGTGAGGTTCTGAAGGGAAGAGGAAGGGCAAAGGATGGGACCCTTTAGGGGAGCAACGGAGTCCTTGGGTGTAGGTGAAGGCAACAGGGAGCCTTTGAGGAGGGAACGGGCAGCTGGGGAGGAGGGGCGGTCAGCAGGACAGGGGTAATGCAGTAGACGTCTGCATCGAAGAGGGGTTGTTGGGCTTTGTGGCGAAGAAGGACATGAGGAACAGGACTGGGTGGCTCAGGCAAGAGGGCTGGAAACCCGGATGGTGCTGGAGAGGTTTCGACACACTTCCGTTTGTTCACCCCAACCTCAGATTTGAGCAGGAAGTGCTGGGAGCCATCGGGCATCTGTCCCACACAGGTCTATGGCACGGCGACGCAAAAGCAGCCATTAAGAAGGGCTGAAAGGGAAGCAGCCAGGCAGGGCCCGGCAGGCCATATAGAAGGGCTTGCAGAGCAGAGCATATTCAGTGCTGCTGGAGCTTGAAGGAGGAAAGCCAGGCTCCAAGCAGGATCTTGGGTAGTTAATAGAAACTCACAGTCGGGGCATCTAGGTATTTGATTTGTCATGATGATTATGTAGGGAGTGTCCTGAGCAGATGGTGCAGTTCGTAGGTGATCCTCAGTGGGATCTGAGGAAAGTGGCCTGTAGAATTTGGTATTAGAGAGTTGTCTGACAGCCTCTTTGGTATTCAACTGTTCATGATGACAACGCACAACATATATACCACCAGACCTAGTGCACGCGATGGGCCACCCGCATGGGCCCCACAATATGCTAACATTTTTATGGCTGACCTGCGAACAAGCTGATTCCTAGCTCTCGTCCACTCACGCCCTTCTCTACCTACACTACGTTGATGACTCTTCATCATCGCGACTCATGGAAGGAGACTCTGGAAGAATTCCACCACGATTCAACAGCTTCCACCCCCAGCATCACCTCAGCCTGGCCAATCTACATGGGAGGTCCACTCCTAGACACACGGTGCATAAATGACAGTCAAGTTAACACCACCTATACTGAAAATCCCGACTGCTATGCCTATCTTCATGCCTCAGCTTCCATCCTGGACACACCACACGATCCATCACCTACAGCCAAGTGCTGAAGTACAAATGACATTTGCTCCAACCCCTCAGACAGAGACAACACTACAAGATCGTCACCAAGCATCTCAAAACTACGATACCCAAACAAGGAAATTAAGGGGAACAAAATCATATCCCCCTTATCATTCTTTCCAAGCTGAAAAGTCCCAGTCTTTATCTCTCCTCATATGGAAGCTGTTCCATATGCCTAATCATTTTTGTTGCCCTTTTCTCAACCTTTTCCAATCCCAATATATCTTTTTTGAGATGGGGTGACCACATCTGCATGCAGTATTCAAGATGTGGGCATACCATGGATTTATATAGAGGCAATATGATTTTTTCTGTCTTATTATCTATCCCTTTCTTGATGATTCCCAACATTCTGTGGCATCCAGAACAGGACACAATACTCCAGCTGAGGCTGTATCAGCGCAGAGTAGAGCGGAGAATTACTTCTTGTGCCTTGCTTACAACACTCCTGCTAATACATCCCAGAATTATGTTCAGGTTTGAGTTTTTACATAGTTGACACATATTTAGCTTGTGATCTATTATGAGCCCCAGATCCCTTTCCGCAGTACTCATTCCTAGGCAGTCATTTCCCATTTTGTATGTGTGCAGTTGATTGTTCCTTCCCAAGTGGAGTACTTTGCACTTGTCCTTATTTAATTTCACTCTGTTTACTTTGGACCATTTTTAATGTTAATTCTATCCTCCAAAGCACTTGCAACTCCTCCCATCTTAGTATCGTCCGCAAACTTTATAAGTGTACTCTCTATGCCATGATCTAAATCACTGACGAATATATTGAAAAGAACCAGACCCAGGACTGATTTCTGCAGGACCCCACTCGTTATGTCCTTCCAGCACAACTATAAGCCACTGATAACTGCTCTCTGGGAATGGTTTTCCAACCAGTTATACACCCATCTTACAGTAGTTGTATCTATGTTGTATTTCCCTAGGCTATACATCTTTTAGCAACATGACTGTGTTGCTACAGCCGTGCTGCTACAAGTCACGCAGTGTAGCAACTGTTTGTCAGCTGTCCTGCTCACAAAAGACTTGCACCCCCAACAAGCAGCATTTGCGTTGTCAGCAGGAGAGCGCTCCTGCCAACAAAGCATTGTTCACACTGGTGCTTGTCTCTAGCAAAACTTTTGTCTTTTGGGAGTGGAAGGTTTAACACATCTAGAAGACAAAAGTTTTGTTGTTCAGTTGCCAATGTAGACATGGTCCTAGTTTGTTTATGAGTTGGTCATGCGAGACTGTATCAAAAGCCTTACTAAAGTCAATATATACTGTAACCCTTCTGCCCCTCTGAGTTGGCAGCAACAAGGGCCGGGTTCAGTATCCAGGGGTTCCGTTTTAATAACATCATGCATAACTGGCTTGAGCCCCCACCCAGTGACCTGGGACACTTACATACCATACCCTCCTGGGCGCTTCTAGGAGGCAATACTTTCCCTCTCACAAGCACGGAGTCTGAGTGTAGCAAAATCCTTTTAATAAAGGAAGGAAACAATGTGGCATCCCATTGGACAAACACCACAAACAGGATTATAACACAAACCATAAACAAAACCCACCTCCAAATACATTTGGCAATGTCCTTTTCCCCTTAGGGTCTTAAGTCCAGTTACCCCAAAGTCCAACAACCCAAAAGTCTCTGCTCAGTGCCACCCAAGAATTCAAGAGCTTATCTGCAGAGTTTTACCCCCCCAGCCTGGGTGGACATGGAGGGGGGAGTCCACACCGGATGTTAAGGGGCACCTTACATGGGGCAAGGCCAATTGCTCTGCCTCTCCATGGAGTTCTGCTGCAGCCTTCACCATGACCCACTCCACCGCTCACTGTTTCATGGGCTTTTCCAACATGCTGTAAACTGCTCCGCTCTGCCAGCCACTTAACAATAGGTCTTCAGGCTCCCCCACAAGTTAACACAGCACTCAGTGATCTCAGCTCTTAGTAGGGGAGCTCTTCTGCTGGTGCACCATTATCTCAATATGAACTCAACTCAGCAGTCTCTAGATAAACTTCTAATAAAATCAAAATTAGCTCTACTCTTTAACCTTCAAGAGACAAGAATATACAACTGGTGCTCTAGACCCTTAAAAGCAGACCCATACCATCAAGCATACACACATTACTCATCACCCCCATCTCAATTTATGGTGGTTTGGAACCCATGTCCCATGTTTAGCAAGTACCACCCAACTGAGGTTGAGTCATTTCTGTCACAAAGCAGTCCCACAGCTCCCCATTCACACAATCAGAGTAACAAACTTTTTTTTCCCCCTGCCCCAATAACAAAGAAATTGGGGATCCCAGAGCTGTTAAAATAACCATCCCAGTCTGCTGTGGGCTTATGCTAAGTGGGGGGGTGGATGCCAATGTCAAATCTTCCACACTCTTGAAATTTTTGAAATTCTTTCACACTCCCTCAATCACGCACCAGTGTCAGGGTAGCGCTCACCTGACTCCTACAATACAATATATGCCCTATCACAAGGCTTTATCCTGTCAAATACGCATTAGGCTTGTGATGACACGTGCATCCTCTACTCAGTTTAATAGCCAAAGTCATTAAAAAACAGTCCCAAGTAGCCAATCTACTTACTGGAACAAAGTTTCTATAACAACATTGGTCCCTAAACTATCAAACAAACAATGAAAGCTTCCTATAGATACCCGAGACAGATTTGATTTAAAAAAAAAAAAAAAGCTACAAGGTATCAGCAAGAGTTCATCCGATTAGCACAAAGCTATGAGATGACAATCAAATCCAAATCAAAACTTTAAAAAGGGTACTTGTATTCCCAGTCGAGGTGGCAGATGTTTCACAAAAAAACAGCAGAATGACAATGTTAAAATGTCCAAAGTAGTTTGAAAAAGTCTGCAAACGTCTGATCTTAAATCATCTCCACTGCAAAGCGATCATGACACCAAACACTAGAAAATCGCTTCTGTGTCAAAGTACCTCAGAACAACACAACGGTTTTGTTGGTTGTTATATTAGCACCTTCTCAGCCTCTCTTCATTTTTGTCAGACCCCTGTCCTTCACGTGAAGGGGCACGTTTCCAACCAAAAACGAGAAATTTCAGATTTCAAAGCGTATATTCTGGAAATATGGTGCTGCATTTAACTAGCCCTACCAAATTGACGTTCATTAAACCTGCATCACGGACTGTGAAATCTGTGTCGCCCCCAAAATCTATCTTGTTGCTTTTACCCCTATACTACAAATTTCAGAGTGTCCACCTTTCTCAACTGGATTCTGACCAAAGAGAGTTGCTGAGGGGTCATGGGTATTGTCATCCGTTACTTGTATGCAGGGCCAGCTTATGCATCTGCAACCCGAATTGCCCGCCCTATGAGGGCTCCGCCATGCAGGACTGCCGGGGGGGGAAGGGCAAATGGCGAGAATCCCTTCCCTGGCTAGAGGCTCCTTTAATTTTTACTCACCCGGCAGCGCTCCGGTTTCGTGGCACTTTGGTGGCGGTCCTTCACTCCCTCCAGTCTTCAGCAGCACTTTGGCTGCAGGTCTTCAGTGCCACCAAAGACCTGGAGTGAGTGAAGGACCCGTCGCTGACCTAGCGTGCCGTCCATTGATGCAAGCCACGTATTTTTTACATTTTTTTTTTTGTCATCCTGCCAGGCCCAGTTGAAACTGTTCGAATTGGCTGCACTTGCTAAACCGGCCCTGCTTCTACGCTACCTTCAACCGGGCAGTGGAAGGCAGCTGTTGGCAGGGTGACAGCTTTGCCGCGGCACCCCGCCAGCCAGCACAGAATTAAGGTGGCAATACACACCATCATCCTACTTCTGCACTGCTGCTGACAGCAACGCTGCTTTTCAAGTTAGTGCTCCTAGCAGCGCCACGCTCTCAACTGCCGTCCTAAAAGTCAGCACCACTGCAGCAGTCTCGGGCAAAAAAGGTGCAAAATGGTGTGCAAACCCCTTGTCAATAATAACTTCCGACCCCTCCCAGCCACAACTCTTTCGGTCAGGATCCTACACTTACAACACCCTAAGGTTTCAGATTTACAGAGTGGCAATCATTAAATTGACCATTTAAAAATCCTGTGCTGTGAAATTGACCAAAATGGACTATGTTTGGTAGGGCCTACATATTACTACCAAAACCAAAACCTTGGCCAGCTGTGCAGTGGTAGGACGCTGCTGGCCAGAGGGCTGAGCAGACCCTGTACTGGGTCAGGGAGCAGCCGCGAGCCTGGCAAGCCAAGCCCACCCTCTCACCAGGGGAGGGAGCTCCGCCCAGCTGCACGCCCGCGCCGGGACCTCTGGCGCTCCCAGCCCCGCCCTGGGAGGAGTCAAGCAACCCGCCCACCCGCGGATCATCCCTCCAGCCTGGAGGAGACGCTACTTGACGTTCTGCACCAGCGAGGCGGGGCAGTTGCATGGGCGGGCAGGAAGGCGGGGCACAGCAGCGACGTTCTGGCTGGGCCCTGCCTGAGCTCGAAAAGGGAGGGGGCGTCCCGCCCCACTCCTGCCTATGGAGAGTAAAAGAAAGAATCACGTGCTCCGACGCAAGGCAATGGGAGCTCCGTCCCTGGTCCCAGCCCCATGGGGACCTCCACACCAGCCCCTTCCCGCCTGGAAAGCTCCGGCGCCCCACTGTTCTTCGCGCGTCCTTCGTGACGTCATAAAGCGCGCTGATGGCGCGGCGCTAATCCTCAGCGGCCTCCGGAAGTGCTCGTTCGTACATTGCGGAGCGGGTGTGTCGGGCACGGAGCGCGCTCGCGGAGGCTGAGCCCGGCCCCGCATGGCGGCTCCGCCACGCCCCGCCCCCCCGGGGCCCCAGCCCGGGACCCGGCCCGCAGGGGGGCGCCGACGGCTGCGGGCTGAAGGCGGGGAAGGCAGCACGCTGAATGAGATGGAGGCGAGAGCGCTGGTGAGCGCGGGGAGGCAACCCGAGTGAGGGTGGAGCACACGGCCCTGGTGAACGTGGGGGGGTTGGGGCGGTTCCTCGACTGGCGGGCAGTGGAACCAGGGTAAAAGGGGGCGAGGCCGGCAGAGGTGGCGGGGGAGACTTGGGGGAGGGGTTGCGGGGAGCTGGGCTGGGACAAAAGCCCGGGAGACGCCGGGAAGGGGGTTTGGAATCCGGGGGGAGGCGGTGGGTAACCGGGAGTGGGTGGGAAGAGGATAAAGGGGTTGGCAGGCAGCAGATGGGGTATCTGGGAGGCTGGCAGGGGGAGGGAGCAGGAGGGTTCAGCTGAGGGATTAGTGCTGGCAGCGGTGGGCCTGTGATGAGCAGAGCCCAGGACAGAGGGATGGGAGATCTGGAGCAGAAAGGGGCTGTGCGTCGTTACAGACGTGGGGAAGGGGGGTGTCCTAGAGGGAGATCGAAGGGCAAAGGGATGTGAACCCTTTAGAGGGAGTGGGGAGCAACTGGAATCCTTGGGGTGTCTGAGGGTAATGGGGAGCCGTTGGTGGGAGGGAATGGGGCGCTGGGTGGAAGAGAGCCAGGGGTTGGCAGATACCAGGGCAAAGCGGTGAAAGACCCTGTATCAAATAAGAGGTTGGCCTTGTGGTAGGAGGACCTGAGGAACTGGGATGGGGGGGCCCCTCAGGACAAGAGCATGGAAAACTCTGGATGGTAGCAAAGAGACGTCAACGTGGCTCCATTTGTCATCCCTCAACCTGTATAGGTTTGAGCAGGAGGTGCTGGGGGCCCCTGTCTCCCTGCCCTCTGGGGCCCCGGTGGTGGAGGCTGTCCCGGTAGCTCTGGCAGTGCCGGCCGTGCCCACGGTGCCCCCAGTCCCAGTGATCCGACCCATCATTGCCACCAACACCTACCAGCAGGTGAGGCACCGGCTTATCCCTCACCATGGGGTATGAGCAGTGTGAGGGTGATGCTGGGTGCAACTGCAGTTCTTTGGCCCAGAAACACGATGCGGGAATGTAGGTTTCTGGCAGCTTGGAGGTTAAAACCAGAGATGTCCTGAGCACGTGCTGGCCACAGCCCTGACTTGGGCTTGTGTGACTGTGCTCCTCCGTGCCCCCTCCCCCCCCATCCACCCTGCCATCTTTGCTGTGTGCCTATCTGCCTGTGTCATTGGGGGACACTGTTGGCACCCATCACTAGGGAGTGAGTTGTCCATCCCTCCCGGTTACTAGAAGAAATATTCACAGCCAAGATACCTTTGCCCCCAGGTTAATAGATCAACATAGTGAGGTCCCTAATAGATCTCAGGAGTCTCCTGCTGCTCTCCCTTATTGGCTTTTAAGGAGCTGTACGTGGGTAGGATGCTTTTTGGGTGGTGGAGCAGATTGTGATGGAAATATCATTAAATGTGAAGCACCTTTCTCCACTGTGACAGTCCCTTATTTGTGTTGGGGTAGCTCCTGGGGCCCTGGTCATCTTAGGCTGGGAAGGGAAGTGTTCGATTTTTGTTATTAAACATTGATTTCACTATGCACTTGTAAATGCTGAAAAAATATTTCCATCCATAATAATCACAATTTACATGCAAAGTAAGCAAAATGCTGCTTGAAAACTTAGGAGTTTGATTTAAGAATATTTACTTTGTGTACTTTGACATGTGATGTTGGCAATTTGTGTTTTAACAGTTATAAACTCTTAAAATCTCAACATCTGCTGTCATTAAATTATTGTCTGACCTCCCCCAGTAACATCCTGCAACTGTGAATATTTAAATGGATAGAAATTGGTGAAAAAATTCTTTAAAACATCAGTATTAGCCTCTGAAATTATTTTTAAAAATTCTGCCAAGTGTCCTCATAGACCAGGGCTCCCTGCTTGGTTCTGTACAAACACACAATGAAAAAGACATTCCTTCCCCTGGAGATTTTACAATTATGCCTTGTTTATGCCTGGAACTATTTAGGAATAATTTATCCTAATTATCTTCATGTGGGAACACTCATATTGGAATAAGGTCTGCCACATAGGGAGTTAATCAAGAATAGCTATTGCAGTTTAAATTCACTCCCTACTTCAGTGGTTTTCAACCTGTGGCCCGAAAACTCCAGGGGATCTACAGACTGTCTGAAAATTCCAAAGGGGTCCGTGCCTTCAACATTTTTAGGGGATCACAAATGAAAAAAGGTTGAAAACCAGTGCCCTACCTTATTCTAGGCTTATCTACACTGAGAAGTTAATTCAGATTAAGGGTGTCTTGTTTCTGTTTAGCTTAACTCAAACAAACCATTGGAACGAACTCACCAGAGCAGTGGCAGATTGTACATCTCTTGATGTCTCCAAATCCAGACCGGATGCCTTACTGGAGGAAGCTTTAGTTAAACACACGTGATTGGGCTCAGTGCAGTGGGATCAGGCTGAAATTTTCTGACCTGTGTTGTACAGGTGGTCAGACTTGATGATCTAATGCTCCCTTCTGGCCTTGGAATCTATGAAAACTGCTCTGCATGAAAAGCACTAGCCTCAGTTACCGTGTCCTTCCCCTGACCGTCTGTGGTCTAACTTGCAGGTTGACAGGGACTTGATGGATCACAGACGGAATGTAGCTGGGACCGAGTCCCTTAATGAGCTGTTCCCGGAGTGGGTCTCTGGCTCTCCGTTTGTTCTAATTTCCATGTGGGGTCGTCCGTCTCCCCTGCCACTCTGTGCTGATGGGTGTGCTGGTGTTAGAGGCCAGTGGTGTGACTGAACTAAAGCTAAATTAACCCTCCACTCCTATGCCAGGCTTGCGAGTCTCACTCCCACAGCTGCCCTGTCAAATCCCACTGCTCAGCCTCTTTCCTGGTCCTTCCGTGCCCTTTAACTAGCTGGTCCTTTCTGCAGCTGCACAGATGTTTCCTGGGATGGTGGGGGCTGTGTTAACTGAGGCCTGTTGGCTTCTGGATAGATGTTTCAGGGCAGGGGGTGTGAGGAGGGGTGGTATTCCTTCTGCGCTGGCCCATGTGCCTCTCCCTCAGGGGTATTATAGAGGTCTGCATTACCAGCTGCCTCTCTTGATTCGTGTTTCCGTTCTGCTCCAGGTCCAGCAGAGCTTAGAAGCCCGAGCAGCTGCTGCAGCCACTGTCGTGGCCCCCATCGTGGCCCCCCCGGTACCGTTCGTGGGACCAGGTACGTAGTGTGTCTCGGTGGCCTAGTGTCTGACTGCATATGGCGCGTCTGAGATTCCAAAGCAATGTGTCTGTTCTTTCTCTTTGAGTGAACTTCAGCGCTGGCGAGAGGTGCCGGATCGACAGCCCCGAGAACCGAAGCCCCCTCTTCATCCGCAGGGCAGGTACAGCGATAGGACAAGAGTCCCCCCCACACACACCTCACCACCTGGAGGGGGCTCAGCTCCTCTGCCATGGCTGCCGATAAGCTATTTGTGCCTCCTGGGTTGGTTTGTTTGCAGGTGTTGACATAGCTAGGAACTGACAGGAGACCCAGTAACTCCATTTCATACATGGGGCTGCTGAACAGTCGTCTTCTGGGGAGCAGCTTTATCATATATAGTAATAGGCCCATCTAATCCGGCATCCTGCCACCCTGGATCAGAACTGTGGCTTCGTCTAATGTGGCATCCTCCCTGCTGTCTGGATCAAACCAGCAGGTCCTTCTAGTGAGGTATCCCGTCTCTGACAACTGGCCTACAACAGCTGCTAAGCGGATGGTGCAAGTTGCACCCCCTAGTGGACAGTTACGGAATAATTTCTCAAGCAAAGTTTGTTCCTAACGTGCTTTATAAATGCTGTACGGTGTGTACGCCACCCCAAGAGGCAGCTGTGTCTTAGCTCTGCGCTATATAGAATCCCAATGCCCTCTAGAGGCTGCATACACAGTTATCATTCACTCAATGGTGACATGCTGCTGCCTGTACACAGCTGCTGTGTCCCACCCTAGAGGCAGCTGCATCTTATCACTGAGTGAATGATTACTGTATATGCAGCCTCTAAAGGGCTTTGGGATCCTTCAGCTGCAAAGGTGTAGAGAAGACGTTGTATTTGTTTTGTTGTCTGTGCTGACATCACAAGACGGGGTGGAAATGAATCCAGCTGAGCCAGGAGTCGGCTGTGACTCAGTTTGGCTCATGTTGTTGAAACGTGTGTGGGCACCTGCTCTCCAGTCGTGTTTGGGGAAGCGGACTCCGGCTCCCATCTTGCTTCACCCTAGATGCCTGACATAACTCATGTGATGCCGTACAGAATCGGGATGGATGCGGATGGATATTAACAAGGCCCCTCCTCCACAGACAGCTGTCTAATCAGCCAGGATGCAATTTCCTCAGCGTAATGGGATTCCTGTGCATTGCTGCCCTACAGCCTGGAGTCCAGAAGGGATTTTCCCCTAATGATCAAACCCAGAGCTAGAACACTTGGTCTGTTTGTTTGTAATACAGTAGCACCCTCGGCTGAGATGTGCCAGGCACTTCCTAGACACAGCAAGAGACAGTCTCTGCCCCAGCTGAGGTCAGGGCCCTGTTGTGCCAGGCGCTGCCCAGACACAATGAGAGACTGTCCTGCCGCGAAAAGCTCTTGATATAATTAGACAAGGCAAAGGAAGGACCATTCTGGTTTTTCAGGTGAGGAAACTGGGACATGGAGAGTCAAAATAACTTGTCCGCAGTCACGCAGGACGCGTGTGGCAGTTCTGGGAATTGAACCCAGCACTTGCAATACCCAGCCTGGCGCCTTAAAGTAAAATTGTCCTTCTCACCCTCTGCAGTTGTCCCTCCACAGAGGCCTCCGATCCTTCGACCAGCCTTTGTGCCTCACGTCCTGCAGAGATCTGGTAAGCTTCCCCCCGCCAGCCCTGTCTTTACCCTAGTCTAACACGCCTGGATCCTGCTGGTGCTATCCCTTTCAGTCAGGAGACACCAAGTCTGACATCATATTTCAATAAAAATTCCCTCCCGAGTTTTCCTGATAAGTGAGATTCTTGCAGAAATAAACCAGGCCTTTCTATAAATCCTGAGGTTGGCAGTTTGTTTGCTCTATTCTTTGCCAAGGGACAGGGGAGACCAGTTTCACTTCATGGATTCTCCCCTGCTCAGGGGAAATGCTAAAACCCGAGCTGGCAGGGAGGCCTGTCTTCTTGGTGACTTTTGCTGTTTGCTTGCTCCTTTCTTTGCACTTCCTAAAGCCTGGGGGTGGGGTGGTCGGTTTCACTTCCTGTTGGGTAAGTTTCATTTCCTGGACTTCCCTCCCTCCTTGAATCAGGGGCTAGTTCCAGAATCAAAGCCATGGGGAAAATCCTGTTGTCATAGAAATGGAAACCCCGTTTCTGTCTGTCTTTCTCTTAGCTGGTGCTCCCAGGCCCCTGGCGATGCGTCCGCCACACCACCCAGCCATGGTGGGGCCCCCCATGCCCGGTCCCCAGGGCCCACAGATGATGATGGGGCCCCCCATGCAGAGGCCTCCTGGCCCGCTCATGGGGCCCATAGGGCCGATGAGAACTGGCCCACCGGTGAGTGCGTTTCCTTCAGCAATGGGGTGTGAGGGAGGGACAGGAGCCAATGGGGGGTGGCAGTTGGGTCTCACCTGCCAGGGTGGCTGTACTGTGGGATCAGCTCGAGCAAGGCAGGGTTGAGGCTGGTCAGCACTTGGAGGAGGGGCAAACAGGAATGATAAGTGCTGCAGGAAGCTGTGTTTGTGGTGGGGTGCTCTCCTTTTGTAGTCGGTGCTGGTCCCAGCATGGCAGTAGGGGACGCTGTGCTGCAGGGAGCCAGGTGGGAGCACTCTCCCCCAGGCACTCAGGGCTGGCCCCCATATGCCACTAGGGGGCACTGTGCTATAGGGAGTGGAGTGGAGTGGAGTTGCTATAGGGAGTGGAGTGGAGGTGACTGCCAGGGGAGAGCAAGGCTGGCCCCAGTGTGGCGCTGGGGGGGTGCTGTGCTGCAGGGAGTGGGGTGGGGGCATTCCCTTGGCAGTCAAGGCTGGCCCCAGTGTGGTGCTGGGGGGCGCTGTGCTGCAGGGAGTGGGGTGGAGGCGCTCTCCCCTGGCAGTCAGGGCTGGTCCCGATGCCTTAGCATGGCACTAGAGGGCGCTGTGCTGCAGGGAGCATGGTGGAGGCCTCAGTAGAGGGGGCGCTCTCCCCTCAGTCAGTGCTGGCTGACTCTCTGCTACAAGACACTCTGCATTTGTTGTGTGGCTGCTCACCAGCTGCTATGTCCCCCAGAGGCAGCTGCATTTTAGCACTGGGGGTGTCGCGAGCTTTGGGGTGGGGGCTGTATTCTGAACTCTGTCCAGCTGCTGGACAAAGACCAGCCAGGGAGCCATTGTCTGCATTAGCCCCTTTAATGGCCCTGCTGTTGCTGATGTCTAGGTGGGACCTGGGGTCCCCATCGGCCCGATCACTCCTCTGATGTCGGTTCCGCGCCCCCCCGTCGTGGCAGCTCCGAAGATAAACCCCATGGTGATCCAGGCAGCCCCCACAGTGTACTCTGCGCCGCCAGTGAAAAAGCAGGAGGTATGGAGGGGGCGGGGGCAGAGCTCTCTGCCACTCAACCTCCATTGGTGCTTGAAAGGAAGGCATTAAATCCCCCCTCCCCCCCAACACACCTTGCTGGGCCATCCTACTGCAGGGGAGAGGGGGTTCCTTCTTTCTTTCCCCCAGTTTGTGGCTCTGCTCCTGCCCTGAAGCATGAGGGTCAAGAGCTCTTTTCCTTGCCAGTCTTGTATGAGGTTAAGTGTCTGTTCCCCCTTTAAAACATACCAAGCTGCTTGCTGCAATGTCCCTGTGGCTGGGAGACGTCCTGGAAGGGCTCTGATGCTGGCCAGGTTGTGGGGGGATACAGGGAGTTTGGAGGGGGCAGATGCCAGCCACACACCTGCAGTAGGGGTGGAGGGGTCCTGCAGGACAGACTTTCATGTCCCCCAGGATTCCATCCTTATAGTACCCTTCGGATTTCGCCCACTGCATCGATGTTTGGAGGATTAGTGTGGGGGACATGGCGAACTCCCAGTACATGTCCCAGTAGCAGGAAGTTCCACAGGTTAACACCAGTGATTTTGTGTTAACCCCATTAACTATCCAGTGGCAGGAAGACACATGGGCTAGCTCCAGTGTCCTGTTGGTTAATTCCTGTATAATACCCTGTCCTGCCTGGATATTCAGTTAACTCAGGGCTTCAGGCTGACCTCCCATGGGATTCATGGGGCAGGGAGTCCCATAGGCTAACACACAACCCCTCCCCTTGGGCTGGATTAATGACGTGGGGAGTTCCCCAGGCTAATCCCTCTGCAGTTGCATGGCCCCTGGTGCTAGTCTCCCTGTTGCTGCAGGAGGAGCTGCGGGAGCAGCCTCCACCAGTCGTGGTGGAGGAGAAGGAGCCAGGGGGGCTGGAGGAGGCTGTGATTGGTCCCAGCATGCCCGAGGTGGAGCCTGTGATGCCAGAGGCCAGGGTGCTGCCTGCACTGCGTGGGCCTGAGCTGGGTCCCATACGAGGGCGTCGGCCCCGTGGCCCCGAACCCGGATTTGCACCAATGGAGGTAAGGGGATGTCTTTCTCTGGCCGGAGGGGATCAGGGGAGGGGTATACGCAGGAATGAGGGGACAACAGGAGGCCTGGGGTGGGGGATGTCATGAGATGGTTGTGGGGGAACACAATGGGGAGGGAATCTGGGCTGGAGTGGGGGGAACCATGGGAGGGCTGGGGGTGGGGTCTCTCCAGAGACACCAGGAGTGCCAGTGGTAAGGAGGGTCCTGTGCCAAGGCGGGTGGCTGTTCCTACAGGGGGTCTGTACCATGGGGGTGTTGCATGGCTGGGGCCTGGTCTGCACCATGTGATGGTCCCTCCTCAGCCAGTAGGCTGCAGGCTGGGGGTGGGGGCCCATGGGGGACATGGGGCTCCCCATGGCTCAGTCAGGATCTCATCGGGGAAGGGGGGAGGGGGGTCTGGAGCCAGCCTTGGGACGGAGGGCTGTGAAGGTTGGAGGTGTTACTGATCCGCCCTGGAGGGAGTGGAGAGCACAGGGACGGCAGCTCCAGGTTCTGCCCTGAGGGATGTTGCTGACCCATGGCCTCCCCAGCCCGTGGTGGAGCCTGTGGTCGAGGACAAGAAGAAAACGAGGCAGGAAAAGCTGAAGCGCTGCATCCGCACGGCGGCCGGGAGCTGCTGGGAGGACTCCAGCCTGCTGGAGTGGGACTCAGGTGAGTGGGGAGAATCCCAAGTGGCTGGGGTAGGGAGGGGAGGGATTGAACCGGAGCAGGGCACAGGCAAACCCCAGGATATTATTGGAGTTAATTTGTGGGACTCCCTGCTGCAGGGGGCTGACATTGAGCGTTGACCTCTGGGACTCCCTGCCACGGGATATTACTGGGGGTTGACCTGGCAAGCCCATTCAATGGAGCAGATGCTGAGTTCTGTGGCAGAGGATTGCCATGATCACAGGTAGGGGTCAGCTGGTTCCTATGGCCCTGCCCCACTCTCACCCTCCCCTCACCCCTCCCATCCCAGATGACTTCCGGATCTTCTGCGGGGACCTGGGCAATGAGGTGAACGACGACATCCTGGCCCGGGCCTTCAGCCGCTACCCGTCCTTCCTCAAGGCCAAGGTGATCCGGGACAAGCGCACCGGCAAGACCAAGGGCTACGGGTTCGTCAGCTTCAAGGACCCCAACGACTACGTCCGCGCCATGCGCGAGATGAACGGTGAGCGGAGGTGGGGACAGGTTCCCCTGGGGGGAGGGGTTAGGCCATAGTGCCCCAGATGGGCGGGGGGCAGGTTACTCTGTCATGCTTCTATTGGCATGGCTGCCCTTTGACCCTGCTGCCGCCCCCAGCATCTGTCTTGAGGGGGGTGGGGGTGGCCTGAAGGCAGCCTGTGGGGGCAGGGTCTGGCAGGCAATGCAAGCTATGGGGCAGCTCAACCCCACATAGAGCCCTGGGGATTGGCCTGGGGGCAGTCCCCCTCCTGGTGAGAGGAGGGAACTGAGGGTGTGTCGAGCCCCTCTGCGGAGCAAGGTGCAGCCAAATGTGTCCCCTTCTCCCCCCCCTGTTTTGGGAGCGCCTGCTGCCCCCCATCTACTGACCCACTGCTCCCATCTGTGCCCCCTGGCAGGTAAATACGTGGGCAGCCGCCCCATCAAGCTGCGCAAGAGCATGTGGAAGGATCGCAACATTGATGTGGTGCGCAAGAAGCAGAAAGAGAAGAAGAAACTTGGACTGAGATAGCTGGGGGGGGGGGGCTGCCCCCTTCCAGCCCAGGCCCCCCATCCCAGGGGCCCCAGCCAACGCCAGGCAGACTTAGCCCCCAGGGCAGACGGGGCCATGGTGCTGGGTGCCCAGCCACCGTACCCCCCTTCCATCTGTCTTGTATGATAGCTCCTAACCCAGGGCAGATTCCTCCATGGACTCTGCAGTGCCCCCTCACGTGCTGCCGGGGGTACTGGTGCCTAGGGGGGCGGGGGGGGGGCGGCAGGCATATGTGTAACGCTCCCCACAGGGCCCCTGGCTCCACCCTAATAAATATTCATTTTTCTTTCGTACTTACAAGCCCAAGGGCTGGGGTTTCCTTGCTGTTTCTCCCTGGGGCGTGGTGGGGGTGTTGCTCCCCAAGTCTGTACTGCCTCCTGCTGGAGGAGCAGAGCTCGGGCCTTGAGCCTCATTCTCTTCCCTCCAGCCCAGGGCAGGGATGGCGCTCTGGCTGGGAGGCAGAGGGAGTGGGGGGTTACTGGGGCCACCAAGCTGTTCCCCTGTGGAGCTGAATAATTCTGGTCCATGCCCATCAATCCCACCCTGCAGCCCAGCTCTGGGCTCTCCCTGCCTAAGCTCTGCCAGCGCCCCATAAGCCTGAGCCGCAGCCGCTGCTAACCCAGCCCTGCCTCCTGTCCCCCAGCTCTGCCAGTGTCCCTTAATCCTGGCCCAATAGCCTCCTGCTGGGCCAGCCGTGGGCTGCCCACCACCCCGAGTCCAGCCATTGCCCCTCAATCCTGACCTACCAGTGGGGGGCTGGCTGAGTGCTGGATCTCAGGCTCTGAGCTGGTAAGGCAGCCTAGGTATGTATAATCCAGGGGTGGGCAAACTACGGCCTATCAGACCCTTTCATCCCGCCCTCGAGCTTCTACTGGGGACCAGGGTCGGTGGCTTGTTCCCGCTCCACGCAGCCAGTGGCACGTCCCCTCTCTGGCTCCTATGTGTAGGGGCAGCCAGGGGGGGTCCACATTGGCTGGGAACTGCAACCAATGGACGGCGCAGTGTGTAAAGCCCCCTGGCCAGCGCCTACTCCCAACCCCTCTACTCCACCCCCAGCCTGTACCCTCTCCCACACCACACCCCCTGCCTCAGCCTGAACCCCTCTGTTCTTCCCACACTCCCAACCCCTCAGCCGTAGCCGCCTCCTGACCTCCTCATTTCTGGCATCACCCTGATAGCTGAATTCATCAGCCCAAATCCCCCTTCCCTCCCCATCTCAATCTCAACCTCCAGCCCAGCGCCCCCTCCTGCACCCTGAACTCTTCTGGCCCTACCCCAGCGCCCACACCCCCTCTGCACCCCAGCCCCATGAGCATTCATGGCCTGCCATACAATTTGCCTATCCCTCATGTAACCCCTCGGGCAGGGGGCTCTGCAGTGTCTCCAGCAGGGGGCAGTAGCACTGTGCAGCTGGAAGGTAGGTGCAGATTGGCACTGTGGTGGCAGGCTGTAGCGCCACCTGCTGGCTGGGGGTCCCTGTATGTGGGACCCCTTAGAGCCAATCTCAGCCCCCCTCCCTTGCTCTAACAACTAGACCCTACTCCCCTCCCAGGGCTGGGGATAGAACCCAGGTGGCCTAGCCTGGCCTGGCCTCAGCCCCCATTCACCCTGCCTGCACATACTTCCTACCCAGCCTTGGCAGGCATGGAGGCCCTGGTCTGTGAGGGTGGGAGGGCAGGAAGCTGCAAGTGCTGATACCCTCCTCCCCCCATGCATGGGGGGGCAGGATTGGTCAGACAGCGCAGGGGCAGCTGTATCCTTTGGGGGAAAGGGTAGCGGGGAGAGGAGTTCTGTGTCCCCACTTAGCTCCTCCCCCCCTTTTTCCATCATAACCTCTTCCCCTGGGAGCAGCCAGCGCCTCCTGCTGGAGAGAGCCAGCCTGGTGGGGCTCCAAGCCCTGAGGCTGCATCAACTGAGGGAGAGTCTCCTGGACCTTGGGATTAATAATAAGAAATTTAGATATACATTGGGGACCCATCAGTTGGAAACAACAGAGGAGGAGAGGGACCTTGGGGTATTGGTTGATCGCAGGATGACTATGAGCCGCCAATGCGA
>NC_133779.1:58039363-58040882 GCF_003597395.2 Chelonoidis abingdonii | reverse complement strand
GCCTTCCCCTGCAGCGTGGGGCATAGGTCACTTGCTGGTGGATTCTCTGCTTCAGGTCTTCAAACCACAATTTGAAGACTTCAATAACTCAGACGTAGATTAGGAGTTTGTTATAGAAGTGGATGGGTAGGGTTCTGTGGCCTGCTTTGTGCAGGAGGTCAGACTAGATGATCATATTGGTCCCTTCTGACCTATGAGTCTATGCAGTAGAGCCAGCCCCTCCTAGTCTGTCCCCCCTCCACTGCCAGCCCTCCTCCCCACCCTTTGCTAGGCCTCCTCAGCCCCCACCCAACTGCCAGCCCCCCAGGGCCTCCCCAGTCCCTTCCCCACTGCTAGTCCCTTTCCCTACCCCCTGTTAGGCCTCCTCGGCCAATCTCCCCAACATCCCAGGGTCTCACCTACCTGCCAGCCCCCTCCCCCTGAATCACCCTGAATGCACAAACAATGTCACGCGTAACAACACAGCCTTTAATACATGGGGTGAGGGAGGAGGCATATTACAGTTGCTGTCAGCCCCATGGATCTGGGGCTGTCACGGATACAATCCCCCCGCAGAGCAGCGGTGCTACAGTGTATCCGCACATCATTCCCCCAGGGTGGGGGGCTGCTACCATGAGACCCATGGGTCCTGCCTACAGAGGGGAGGTTGGGATGGGGGGATGGATGGAGGAGGCACTAGCTGATTTCCACCCCTCCACAGGCACCCTCACACAACAGGCGCCCCCTAGTGTCTAGAGGTAACAGCTGGCACCAGTTACAACAGGCATCCACACTCAACGGGTTCCCCGTGCTGTGTCCAAAGGCAACAACCAGCCTCCACTCCTGCCAGCTGCCCACGCTCACAGCCAGCAGCCTCACCCAAAACGTGTCTCAGCCAGCCAGCCCGCCCCACCCCCCAACAGGCGTCCCACAGTGTTTAACGAGCACCTGTTGTGGGAGCCATGCTGGGAGGGGAGGCATCGGCTCAAGGCAGGAGTGGGGGTGGGGGGTCTTCTGCCTTCTGGGAGGGACAACTGCAGGTTAATCCCTCATTTAAAAAACTCTGCACCCCATGGGCTGTCCCCCAGGGCCCTACCCAGTCCAGAGCACAAGGCGTCCAGCCAGAATGGGGAGCCCTGGCCCCCCAAAACCTCAGGTGGGGGGGCACCCCACTATTGGGGGAAGGGAGGAGAGGTCTTTCCAGGCACTGGTTGGGCTGGAGGCAGCAATAGGGCTGGGGACAGGCAGCAGAAGGATCTCACATGGCTCTCCATGTTTGGGGGGACCCCACCAGTGGCTAGTAGGTGTTTAGGGAGCCCCCATGTGCTATGGTACCCCCTTCCTCCCCAAAGCTAGTAGAAGGAGTTCAGGTGGCCAGCAGTGGGCCAAGCACCCCGTGTGGCTAGCAGAAGGGGTTCAGGTGACCAACAGCGGGCCAAGCGCCCCCTGTGGCTAGCAGAAGGGGTTCAGGTGACCAGCAGCGGGCCAAGCACCCCTGTGGCTAGCAGAAGGGGTTCAGGTGACCAGCAGCGGGCCAAGC
>NC_133779.1:58034347-58037651 GCF_003597395.2 Chelonoidis abingdonii | reverse complement strand
CCCCCCCCCCCCCCCCCCCGGGCCCAACCCAAAACTCTCCATGAGCGGGAGATCTACGCACCCCTAAACCTCGTCCTGTTTGGGGGCCGACATATCCCCCAAGAGGAATTCAGTGCCCCCCTCCATGGCTTTGTGGCACTCCCTGGCCTAGCGGTGTGGGGCAGGGGGCCATCCATGGGGCAGAGAGGGGCCTAGCTATGGTGGTGATCTCTCCCCACTCCCTAAGCAGAGGCACTCACCTGTTACGATCCGTGGGGAGTCACTCGTCCGATTCACCCCCTGGATCTGGGGGGGGGACCCTGGCAGGTGGGGAGAAGAAATGTGGGGAGAGAGCGTTAGGGGAGGGGAGGGGAAGGAGCCCCAGGATTCACCCCCACGCGAGAGCCACCCCCCGGGTTGGATTTGGGGGTGGTTAGCCAACCATGGGGCGGGGCCCCTCTGGGATACGCAGGCGGGGGGACATGATGGTACCTTTGGGGCCTCCACTGAGGGAGCCGCTCCAGCTGCTTCGCCTGATTTCCTCGTAGGGGGACTCTGCCAATAGCAGGGGGAGGGAAACAGCCCATTAGTAGTGGCAGTGGGGACCACTGCTGGAGGGGACAAGCCCTGCCCTGTGTCTGGTCACAGCTCCCCTCCTTTCTAACCACTAGACCTCACTCCCTGCCCAGAGCTGGGACAGAACCCAGGAGTCCAGGCTCCCAGCCCCCTCCCCTTTCTAACTGCTAGATCCCACTCCTCTTCCACAACTGGGGAGCAAATCCAGCAGTCCTGGCTCCCAGCCCCCCCGCCCCCAACCATTAGTTCCCATTCCCCCCCTCGGCCCCCCCAAGCTGAGATAGAACCTGGGAGTCCAGGCTCCCAGCCCATGGGGGAGGGGCAGGGCTGGTGTTCGCAGACTCACCTGTTTTCACTTGCACACGTGCTGGGGGTGCGGGGGGCTGGGGGGTCACAGCTGGGGCAGCCGGGTACGTGAAGGTCGGGCTGCCTGTTGGGGGTACAGGAGAACCCTGGTCAGAGCTGGGGTCTGCCCACAGCTGCACGGGGTGGGGCAGAGGGCCCCACAGATGGGCGTGGCTCCTGCACTAGGGGCCGTGGTTTCTGGTGATGGGTGGGGCTCCCAGGGGGTGGGGCTCCCATGTCTGAGTCCTGGAGTTCCCAGCCAGGTATGGACATCCCAGTACTAGGGGGCTCCCCGTCTGTGGGGGGGCAGGGCTCCCTAACTGTGGGCGGGGCTCCCTGTCAGTGGGTGAGTTCCTTGTTGGTGAGAAGGCAAGGCACCTTGTTGGTGGGCGGGACACCTTGTCAGTGGGCGGGGCTTCCTGCCGGTGGGGGGGTTCCTTGTTGGTGAGAAGGCGAGGCACCTTGTCAGTGGGCGGGGCTTCCTGCCAGTGGGAGGGTTCCTTGTTGGTGGGAAGGCGGGGCTCCCTGTTGGTAGGCAGGGCTCCCTGTCGGTGGGCGGGGCTCCCGTCAGTGGGCGGGGCACCCTGTTGGTAGGCAGGGCTCCCGTCAGTGGGCGGGGCTCCCTGTTGGTAGGCGGGGTTCCCTATCGGTGGGCAGGGCATCCTGTTGGTGGGCGGGGCTCCGTGGGGCATGGCCATACTCTGCCGCAGGTAGGCCAGGTGGGACAGCAGCACGTCGGCGTTGTAGGGCGAGGTGAGGCGCAGGAAATCCTCCTTGCCCATCTTGCACAGCTCCTTGCCGTCCACGTGCTGGAACAGGCCCACGTCCACCTCCTCCAGCCCATACTCCTTCACCGCCCAGTCCAGCCATTGGCGCACGTGGTCCTGGGTCCACACACCAGGGTCTGCAGGAGACAGACAGACACGGGGAGTCGAGACGGCCCGGACACCTGGGTTCCCAGAGTACAGCTACCCATAGCGGGGAGTCCCGCCAGCTCGAACTCCTGAGTTCCTGAGAGCTTTCCCCACCCAAAGCACAGCACACACATGCACAGGGGAGTCCAGCTGGCCCAGACACCTGAGTCCCTGAGCCACAACCACCCATTTGCAGCTTTGCTGGGGAGGGGGAAAGAATCCAGAGAGCCCAAATGCCTGGGTCTCTGGGGTACAGTTGCCCTCCCAGACCACAGCACACACACACAGGAGTGGGGAAAGAGTCCAGCCGGCCCGGACGCCTGGGTTCCAGAGGAACAGCAACCCACTCTGAGCCTCGCTGGCCCTGGACGCCTGGGTTCTTGGGCTGCAGCTACTCGCCCAGAAACGTGCCATAGTGAGGAGCCAGCCAGCCCGGACGTTTGGGTCCCTGGGAGCCATTTACCAACCCCACCCCAAACTAGGAAATAAGAGACCCCTGGTACTGGGCCATGGGGCAAGGGAGGGGGCAAGGGCTGCACTACAGCGAACGGCCATCGGGGGCATGAGGGGAAGGGAGGGTGCACTCACCAGCTGGGACGATAACCCTCTTCTCCTCGCTGGGGGGGTTGGCTGGGGGGCTGCTCCGCTGGTCGCTGTAACTGGCTGGGTAGGGGATGGGGTGCGGGTCGCTCCCAGATTTGCTGCGTCTGGATACACTGCAGTCCACGGAGGACTGTCTGCAGGGCAATGGGGGGAGGGGAAGGGAGGTGAGGACTGGATCTGATTACAAGAGGACTGAGTTTGGCCGGTCTCAGACCCGTTGTGTGGGGGAAGCAGGGCTGGGCTAGTAAGGGCTGAGGGTTGGGAGTGAGAGGCACCAGCAGGGCTGTGTGTTGGCCTGTCCCACCCTGCCCTGGGGCGCTGAGGCCGGCTGGGCTCGTAGCGCAGCCCCTAGCGCTGACCGAGGTTTCCTGGGGATGGGACGAGGGAAGTGAGTCATATCCTGCGGGTGCTGGCAAAGCCCAGTTGTGGGCCCTGGGGTGGGGGGCCTGGGCCATGTCCTTCTCCTGGGCCACAGGTGCAAAAACCTCCCCCTCTGCAGCCTGGCTCCATGGGCCAGTTCCCACAGCCCCAGTGGCAGGGAGTCCCGCAGGTTAACCCCACTAATCCCTGCAGCCGCCTGACCTGGAGCAGTTGACATTCTCATTCTCCCTCTTCACAGATTGCCCCCTGCTGGTCTGACTGGACCAGTCCGGCTCCCCCAGCGCCGGCCTCTCCTTGCTGTTGTAGTCCTCGGCAGGGGGCACCTCTGTCTTCATGAGGTAGGGGGGGTCGAATATGGACTGGTCCTCACTCACCACAGAAAGTGCCTCCTGCGGGGGGGGATATGGCGGGGTTAGAGGGCCCCACCCTGCTCCCTGCACCCCAGCACCCCCTGCTGAGCCCCCACCCTGCTCCCTGCAGCCCAGCGCCCCCTGCTGAGCCCCCCC
>NC_133779.1:58024835-58033185 GCF_003597395.2 Chelonoidis abingdonii | reverse complement strand
GTGACGCGCCTCTCACACCGCGCTCGTCCGCCGCGCGCCGCCTGCTGAGCCCCCCACCCCCGTCCCTGCAGCCCAGTGCCCCCTGCTGAGCCCTCACCCTGCTCCCTGCAGCATGGTGCCCCCTGCTGAGCCCCCACCCTGCTCCCCACAGCATGGCTATGCTGCGCTGGGGCATCGGAACCAGCCCTGACTGCCAGGGTGCCCTGGTGTTATTCTGCCCCCAGCAGGGTGGTGTCTGTCCCCGGCCGTTAGTCCTGGGGGGAGGGGACGTTTCCTGTTTGCCGGCACCCGAGTGTGGTTGCCGCAGGTGACAGTTCAGTGGCCCTGTGCAGCTTCCTGCCTGGCCTGGCCCTGCCTGGGCTGCAAGCCCCTACCCCCACCCCCACCCCAGGCCTGGGGCCAAAGGAACCTCGTCTGCCCTGGGGTAGCTACAGCTGAGCTCGGCCATGTGACACACCAAGGCCAGTGACAATCCCCCCCAACACACACACACACACACACACACACACAATCTCACACACACATGCATTTGTGCAGGCCTAGACAGCTATAAATGGTCCGTACACATATCATAGAATCCTAGAATCTCAGGGTTGGAAGGGAGCTCAGGAGGTATCTAGTCCAACCCCTGCTCAAAGCAGGACCAATCCCCAACATATACCAATATCCAGGCTGACACACTTGCACAGTGCATGCAAAAACCATGTCCAAGATGTACAGTCGGCCACATCCAATGCGCTTGTGAAAATGTACAGAGACCCGCACATACATAAGGCAACGTAATGAGTGTGGGGGCACAGTGGGCTGCACCTGCTGGCTACGTCCCATTGTATCTATTTGACTGATGGAGAAACTGAGACATGGGGTTGGGGGAGGTAACTTGCCCAAAGTCACCTAGACTATGGCAGATTTGGGAACAGGAGTCCCAGGTCCCAGCCCCCTCCACAACCCACTGCCCTCCCAGAGATGGGGATAGCTAGAACCCAGGAGTCCTGGCTTCCAGCCCCTTCGCTAAGCACAAGACCCCACTCCCTTCCCAAGGTGGAGATAGAACCCAGGAGTCCTGGCTCCCAGCCTCCCTTCACTCGGCAGGGGGCTTGAGCAGGGCTGTGATATTGGGATTCCTGGGCAGTCAGAGGTGGAGACAGCCCAGGCAGGGAGGGGCTCTGCAGCCTCAACACACTGTAGCCAAGGGAGAAGGGCCATGAAGGCTGGCCCGAGGTCCGAGAAGGAGTCTGCAGGTAGCCCCCGGGGAAAGCACAAGGACAGGCAAAAAACACAGGCAGGGAAAGTGCCAATGCCCATGGAGGTACAGACAGGGCATCACAGGGACAGGCAGAGGTGACAGCAGCAAACAGGGAGGGCATCTCAGGCTCGAGCATAAAATACAGGCAGAGAGTCACAGCTACAGGCAGGGAATCACAGGCAGAGCAGCAGTGGTACAGGCAGAAGGCACAGGCTGGGAGTCACAGCTACAGGCAGAAAAGAGCAGGCAGGGAGTCCTGGGTACAGGCAGAGAAGCAGAGGAGTGAAGGTCTCACACAGGTTCATAGCTCAAACTCCCCCCTCCCCCTGCCTTGGGCTATATGCACCATCTGTAGCTAGCAAAGCCCCAAGCTGCAAGGTCCCCGCCCCCCCAAACCCCACTTGCAGCACCCCCTGCTGGAGGATGATAGAACTGGGCACTGCAAGCTCCCCCCTGTTTGCAGCACCCCCTGTTGGCAAGGGCAGTGGGAGCTGCAGGAATCTCAGGATGATCCAGGCACCAGGGGGACCCCTTCCAAGCCCAGCCTGACTGACCTGACCCCCACTCCCCTGCTAAGTAGCCCCTTCTGCAGGGCTTGGGGGGCTCAGAGCTGAGCAGCCGCTAGGTTCCCCCCTGCCCCCCTCCCCCACATGGCTGCACACTGGGTGTGGGCTCTTTGCACAGAAAGCAGAAGTCTCGGGGGAGCTGGGCTGATCTCTCTTTGCAGCCGGAGCTGCTGCACTGGAGATGTTATCGGGCGCCCAAGCATGGGGGGGGGGGGCGCTGGCTGCGGTTACTCCCTTGCCGTGCCTGCCCGCCCCCGAGGCTGCTGCTCTGCACAGGGCTTGCATCCAGCATTCCTTCTTGCAAAGGTGGAGAGGAGCCCTGAGGGGCAAGGGGGGCTCCAGGGAAGGGAGGAACACCTTCCGGAGGAGTCACGACGGAGGATACCCCACGCGGGGTGAGGTGCGCGGCACTGATGAGGTTGCATGAGCTGCACAATGCCCACGCGCTGTGGCGTGGAAGTGCCAGCATGGCACCAGATGCGGTGCCAAAGGGTGGTGCCAGCTGAGTGCCAGCCCTGCGGTGCTGAACAGAGGGGCTGCAGTACATTGCAGGGTGGCATCCCACGTGGCACAAGCCATTCGTCGTGGGGTGCCACGGAGGGGCCACCGATGATTCCTGAGCTGCACAGGAATCCAGAAGGCCACCGGGGCACATGGTATCATGCAGCTGGCCCATGGGGCACAGGCAGCATGGGCATGGCATGTGCATGAATGGCATAAAGCACACGTAGGGGGCTCCATGCAAGGGCTGCTTACATACCAGCTGGCACAAGGCACAGCAGAGGTGCTGGAGTGGCACACAAAGGGCAGGTGGGGTATGTTGCACAAGCTTTGGGTGCCAATCTGGGGTGAGGCGGCCTGAGGACGCAGATGCCCGTGTGTGGAACCATCTGCCTGTGCCCAAAGCAGGGGCCATGTCGTGCAGCACAGAGCATGACGGAGGGGCCCCATATTGTGCACACACAAGCAGTGAAATCGTGGCCCCCGCATTGCATGACGGATGTGCCACGTGCCCCACAAGCCCTTGTGTCACCATCAGTGTGTGCACAAAGACAGCCCTCCCAGCAACAGATGCGCCATTCACATCATAACCTGTGTGTACCGAAGCAGTACAAACTCCACGTGCACCACAACCAATGCAAATGTGGTTCCATTGCACGAGGGATGTGCCAGCTGCATCACAGTTAGTATATGCCCAAGGATGCGCAGCATGTATCACAAGTGGAACGTGCACAATCCATGCAATTGCACACTGATTGCAAGACCATGCCACATGCATCACAATCAGAGCATTGCATGATCAGCGCAATTGTCAACCATTGCACGATGGATGTGCCA
Organism: Chelonoidis abingdonii; assembly: GCF_003597395.2. Classification (NCBI taxonomy): domain Eukaryota; kingdom Metazoa; phylum Chordata; order Testudines; family Testudinidae; genus Chelonoidis; species Chelonoidis abingdonii. The sequence goes on along the minus strand of NC_133779.1, from coordinate 58,030,035 downwards.
GTTGCATCACAATCAGAGCGTGCACAAGAGTGTACTTGCACAGTCATTGCACGGCAGCTGTACCATGTGCATCAAAATCAGAACATGCACCATCAGTGCAATTGCATACCCAGTGCATGATGGGTGTGGCACGTGCATCACAATCAGAGCATGCACAAGCAGTGCAATTGCATACCCAATGCATAAGGGCTGTGCTGCGTGCATCACAAATGCAGCATGCACAATCAGTGCAATTGCACACCGGTTGACCGATGCATGAGCAACCCTAATAATCTATGATTCTATAAGCTGCATGTTACATTCAGAGCATGTACAAACAGTGCAATTGCACAACAGCTGTGCTACAGTCAGCGCATGATGCAGTGCAATCACAGCCCCGCGGCACCAGGTAGATGCAATGTTGGAAAGCTCACGCACAATGGAGGGTCCCATGGGACTCAAACCACCGAGGAAGAGGCACTGCGGTGCCTGGTGAGGGGTGCAAATACCTTGTGGGCTACATACCGTGCCCATGTAATTGAAGGAGACACACGCACCGCAAGGGGACATAGGTTGTCCTGTGCCATATGTGCCTGGGAGGGGGGCAGCCAGGTACCATACCCTGAGCAGCGGGCACAAGCCAACTGGCTTGGCACAAGGTGCTGGGGACGCCTTGCATCACCACCCTAACACCGCACAGCATGGAGTGACCGGACGCTATAGATCCATCCCCATATGAACCCCTCTATCCATCTCTATGGGCTGGATGGGCCCAGGGCTCTGAGATGGGGGCAGAGAGGGGATGGGATACCGGAGTAGATGGGCCCATGAGTCTGACCCAGGGCAAGATACCAGGGTAGATGGGCCTGTGGGTCTGACGTGGGGCGGGGTACCAGGGTAGATGGGCCCAGGGGTCTGATTGGGGCAGGATACCAGGGTAGAGGGGCCCACAGGTCTGACCCAGGGCTGGATACTGAGGTAGAGGGGCCCATGGGTCTAACCCAGGGGAGGACACTGGGATAGATGGGCCCAGGGGTCTGATTGGGGCTGTGACCCAGGGGGGATACTGGGGTAGAGGAGCCCATGGGTCTGACCCAGCAGAGGACATTGGGGTAGATGGACCTATGGGTCTGATTGGGGCAGGATACCAGGGTAGAGGGGCCCACAGGTCTGACCCAGGGCTGGATACTGAGGTAGAGGGGTCCACAGGTCTGACCCAGGGCTGGATACTGAGGTAGAGGGGCCCACGGGTCTGACCCAGGGCTGGATACTGGGGTAGAGGGGCCCACGGGTCTGACCCAAGGGGAGGACATTGGGATAGATGGGCCTATGGGTCTGACTGGGGCAGGATACCAGGGTAGATGGGCCCGTGGCTCTGACCCAGGGGGGATACTGGGGTAGAGGGGCCCAGGGGTCTGACCCAGGGGAGGACATTGGGTAGATGGGCCCATGGGTCTGATTGGGGCGGGATACCAGGGTAGATGAGCCCAGGGGTCTGATTGGGGTGAGATACTGGGGTAGAGGGGCCCGTGGGTGTGACCCAGGGCAGGATACCAGGGTAGATGGGCCCAGGGGTCTGATTGGGGTGAGATACCGGGGTAGACGGGCCCGTGGATGTGACCCAGGGCAGGATACCAGGGTAGATGCGCCCAGGGGTCTGATTGGGATGGGATACTGGGGTAGAGGAGCCCGTGGGTCTGATCTGGCAGGGGGTGGGGGTGGGGCTGTGTGCAGTGCGTGGGGCTGTGTTGGGCAGCAGCACAGGAAGCCAAAGCAGGAAGCCTGAGGCTACGAAGCCGGAAGCCTCTTGGGCTCCTGATAAGGCCACCTGATGGGGAGGGAGGCTCTGAGCTGCGCTGGCCTGGGCTGCTTTAAATAGCTTCCCATCCGGCCAGACAATGGGCTGGGGGCTGGAGCACCGGTTTGCGGGGGGCGGGGGGGGGCGCACCCTCCTGCACACACTGCTATTAACTCCCCTCTAGCTCCCAGCCAGAGTCAGGGCAGAACCCAGGAATCCTGGCTCCCAACTCTCCTTCCCCCTGCTCCAACCAGTAGCACTCCTTTCCCCCTGCTTCCCCCTGCTCCAACCACTCCCTTCCCACAGCCAGTGAGAGAACCCAGGATCCTGGCTCCCAGCCCCCTGCTCCAGGACACCGTGTGGGAGGAAGGCAGGTCTTGTGGGGACGGTGCTGAATTCAGGCCACTGGGTTCTATGACCAGCTCTCCCACAGACTCCCTACGTCACCTTGTGCCTGTTGCTGCATCACTCTGTGCCTCAGTTTCTCCCCATACACTGAGAATAACCCTCCCTTTGTGTCTGTACGGAGTGCGCAGCAGGCCTCACCCTCCTGCAAATGAAACACCCAACCTTTTCACACCTTGCACTTTGCTGTCACCTGGAAACTAAAATACAGCGAGATGTAGGGTGTAACCCCCCTCCCACTCACACACACACACAGAGGCAGATACACAGAGCCAGAGAGAGGGAGGGAGACAGGCAGATTTATACACGCACAGACACAAAGACACATACAGGCCAACACAGACACACGCAGGCAGATATCCCCCTCTCCCCGCATCACCCCCAGGACCACGGAACAGCCCAGGCAGCCAAGGAGAAGGGATTCCGTGTAAGAAGGGAGTGGCACAGACTGTGCGGTTTCCATTTCAGATCCACCCCACCCCACCCCCATGTGATAAGTGGGTTTTGCCCTGATAACAGCCCAGACGCTGAATCTGGACTTCGGGAGAAACTGGCAGAGATGTCAAAAGTTGCGTGAAAGCAAATCGTGTCTGCTGGGAGCTGGCTGGATCGGGAGAACTTGTGTGCTGTCAGTTAGCAATCTGTACTCTGCTCCGGGATGGGGGGAGGTCACATGATGGGGGAGGAGGGCTGGGACCCAGAACTCCTGGGTTCTACCCCTGACTTGGGGAGCGGAGGAGGGACTGGCAGCCAGGATTCCTGGGTAGGGTTTCCAATCCTCCAGGACTGGCTGGGAGTCTCCAGGAATTAAAGATTAATCTTTAATTAGAGATATCATGTGATGAAATCTCCAGGGTTACAGCCAACCAAAACTGGCAACCCTACCCCTGGGTTCTAGCCCCAGCTTGAGGGGAGGGGTGTGTGTCTAGTGGTTATAGTGGGGGCTGGGAGTCAAAACTCCTGGGTTCTATCCCCCACCCTGGGAGGAGGGGTCTAGTGGTTAGAATGGGCAGGGGGCTGGGAGCCAAGACTCCTGGGTTCTGTCCCCAGCCCTGGGAGTGGGGGTCCAATGGGTTAGACCAGGGGGGCTGGGAGCCAGGACTAATCCCTGACCTACCATGTCATCTTGGCTGCTTCTCTGGGCCTCAGTTACTGCTCCTGCCCTTTATCTGTTCAGATCGTGAGCTCCTTAGGCAGGGTCTGTCTCTCGCTGCGTCTGGGCAGCACCTGGCACAACAGGGCCCTGATCTCAGCCGGGCAGGGCCTGTCTCTGTCTCTGTCTCACTGCCTGTCAGTGCAGCACCCGGGTCAGAAAGAGTCAGTTGGGCACATTTGCCTTGGCAGATGCAGGCTCCAGGTCGATCCCCAGGAAACCACCCCAGCAAAGCCCCAAAGCACCCTACAAATCAGACAATTCCCCTGCGCGCAGCCAAGATGCTGCTGGCCAAGGAGATGACGGGCCCCCACTATCATTGCCAAGGCTTCTAATTCCCCTTAGTCCAGTCGTGGCCTGGCTGGTTAAAACATCCTCTCGCCGGACGGTGCTTAAAGTGGCCGGAGAACCGAGTTCGGGGGATCTAGCATCCCCTGGCTGCAGCAGCTTTTGTCCAACAGGCCCAGACCTTCCCAGGCATTTTGGTGCCTCACTGCCACTGATTTCCAGGAATGACAGTGGATCAATATTAATAGACCTGATGATTTCCTTGCTGGCTCTGTGGGACCTCCCACCCCGCTTTTGCTCCCCACTTTACAAACCGATTTTAAGGCCAATCTCTCCCTACTGAGGAACAAATGTAGTATCCAAGCACAATCCCAAAGAACTAGAATCCTGGAGACCATCAAAGTGGCTTTGAGCCCTAGAAATGCCTGCCCTGCTCCTCGGGTAAAGATGCAACGCCGCCTCCAAAATCCAATGGGGGCTCGGCCACGGATCTTCTTCCCTTGATACCAATGGGTTTTCAGTTTGATGCAGCGCACAAGATTCCCGGCTTCCCAAGCCAGCCACGGGCCTGTCAGCGGAGCTGCTGGGTGACACGTAACACGCTCGTGGGGTGTGCTTAATCCACTCGGTGATCGGGAGGGAAACCTGCCCCGAAATCTGTGTGAGAGGAGAACCCGCCTGGCTCTGAAGACAGTGAGTGAAAAAAATAACCAGCGAGAGAGAGAGAGAGAAAAGAATGTGAAAGGCAGTGATAGAAATAAAGGGAGAGAAAACATGATAGAACATGAAGGAAAGAAAGAAAGAGCATGAAAGGTAGAAGGGAATAAAAAGCAAAAGAAAGCAAGAACACGCAAGCTAGAGAAAGAAAGGAATGAAAAAGAATGAATGAACGAACATGAGTGCTAGAGAAAGCTAGAATGAGACAGTGACAGAAAGAAGGACAGACTGACCTGTTAAGCAAGGTTGCACCCCAGAATCTCCATGTTGGGGGCGCAGGCCCCCCCATTTCCATCCTGGCCTGAGATCCTTTCTGCCCTGCTTTGGGGGGACCATCCATAGATGCCTCATGGCACCCCCATGTTCCATGGAGGGGGCAAGCCCCCCACCTCCCTCCTTCGGGATGCGATCTCTCCCCGATCCTGACCCACTTCCCGCACGCTCCTGGGAACAGGGGCAGGGGGAGGCGTGTGCCTGTGCTGGACTCTGGCTGAGCAGCGCCGTGGGTGTCTCTCTCTGGGGCGGTTTGGTTTGGGTTATTTAAGCTCAGCGACATCGACCGCCACGAACGGGAAGGAAGAGGAAATTTTTTGTACCAGAAGGAAAGAGCGGAGGGGAGGGGGGGCGTTTGTGGAGCCAGGGCGCGCACCAGAGAGAGGAACTGAACGCAGCCCAGTGTGAGCCCAGCACCAGCTGGAACCAAGACACCCACACCTGGAGGAGCATCTCCAGAACCTACCTTGATGGTGCCGTCCATTGCTGCTCCCGCACGGAGCTCCCTGCTTAGACCTCCATGGACGAGGAGAGGTGGTGCATTGGCAAAGGGGGCCGGATGAGCGGGGCTGTGTGTGTGTGTGTGT
>NC_133779.1:57971903-58024735 GCF_003597395.2 Chelonoidis abingdonii | reverse complement strand
GGCTGCTACTCTGAAACCTGTCATAATTCAGGACCAATTGCTTAAAGCAGGGCAGTTACAACCCAAGGCTGGGGTTTTTCCACCTCTAAGGCAAACCAAACCAGCCAGCCAAAGTGGTTTTACTCCGCTAGCTAACCACAAGTCACACAAGCAATTTCCTTAGACACTCCAGTTTCCCAGTATCACCACCAGTGCCTCTTGTTATGGGGACAGATGGTTATGAAAAGCAGTACCCCAGTAAAAGAAAAAAGGTTCTCTCGATCCCAAAGGACCAAGCCCCAGACCCAGATCAATATACAAAGCAGAGCTTACCCACAAATCACGCTGTTGCTGATCCTTTAGAATCTAAAATCTAAAGGTTTATTCATAAAAGGAAAAAGATATAGAGGAGAGCTAGAATTGGTTAAATGGAATCAATTACAAACAGTAATGGCAAAGCCTTGGTTGAGGCTTGTAGCAGTGATAGAATAAACTGCAGGTTCAAATCAAGTCTCTGGAACATCCCCGCTGGGATGGGTCATCAGTCCTTTGCATAGAGCTTCCGTTTGTAGCAAAGTCCCTCCAGAGGTAAGAAGCAGGATTGAAGCAAGATGGAGATGAGGCATCAGCCTTTTATAGTCTTTTCCGGGTGTAAGAACAATTCTTTGTTCTTACTGTGGAAAATTACAGCAAAATGGAGTCTGGAGTGTCATGGGCAAGTTCCTGCATACTTTGCTGAGTTACAAGGCTTATCTGCCTTCTCTCAATGGGTCAGTTGTGCTGCTGATGGTCCTTAATGGGCCATCAAGCAGGCTAGGCAGAGCTGACACCAAGTTGTCTGGGCTGTCTCTCAGAAGCATAGCATAAATTTGAAATGCAAACAATATAGAGCCAAAATTCATAACTTCAACTACAAAACTGATACACACATATAGACAGCACAATTATAACCAGTAAGTCATAACCTTGTCTTAGACACCTTATTTAATGCCCTTTATACAAGATTTGGTGCCACTCAAGTGACGGGGCAGTGCGAGGACGGGGTGTCGGAGCAATGGGCAGTGTGAGGGTGAGGCGTTGGGGGAAGGAGCAGCATTGGGGTGGGGCCTTGGGGAAAGGGGGCGATGCGGAGGTGGAAGCGTGGGGAGAAGGGGCGATGCATGGATGGGACTGGAGAAGGGGCGGAGTGAGGGTGGGGTCTCGGGGGAAGGGGCAGTTTGAGGGTGGGGATTGGCGGAAATGGGCAGTGGAGGGGCAGGGCCTCAGGGGAAAGGGCAGTGCGGGGGTGGGAGTTAGGGGAAATAGGCAGTGAAGGGGCAGAGCCTCGGGGGTAGGGATTCAGAGAAAGGGGTGGTGCAGGGGCGGGGCCTTGGAGGAAGAGGTGATCCAGGGGCGGGGCCTTGGAGGTGGAAGAAGGGCTGGGAGTTAGGATGCGTGGGTTCTCGGGGGTTTGCCCAGCTCATGGAGGAGGGTGAACAGTGCCTGGGGCGTGAGCGGGGGACTCTTATCAAGATCCAGGCTGCAGTGGTGCGGAGGGGACTGTGAACGGCAGGGATCTCAGTTACAATAGTCCTTGGGGGTGTTATAATAGTCGTCATCCTCGTCCGAGGGGCAGGGAATCTCCCCGGCACATGGGATTTCCTGCCAGAGACACAGGAAGAGAGAGAGATTGTGTGAAAGAGGGGACACTCCCCCAGCAGGAGACCTGTGTGTGATGTCTGCCTGTACCTGCAGTAATGGGAGCAGGGCGGGGAAGTGGGATCCAGGACTCCTGGGTTCTCTCCCTGGCTCTGGGAGGAGAGTGGGGACTAGAGGTTGTGGGGGGGAGCAGCTGGGTTCTATCCCCAGCTTTGGGAGAGGAATGGGATCTAGTGGTTAGAGCAGGGGGGGTGGGTCTGTGAGCCCGGACTCCTGGGTTTCATGTCCACCTTTACCACCCTGCAGAGCTATGAACTGCAGTTACCTGGTGCACTAACAACAAGCATCCCCAACTGTATTTGGGGAGAGATCTCCCAGCCTCCTGTGCCAGCGCAGGATCTCGCTATTGGATATAAAGGAAAATCTCCCCTCAGCCATTAGTGGGACAGAGTTTATGACGCATGCTCAGATAGTGCTGATTCTGTCCAGCTGGGGGCAGGGTTTCACCCTGCTGGGCAAGGGGGCACAGGGTGCAGCTGCATACTCAACCCCAGGCAGTATGTGGGGGCAGTGGGGACCCAGGGGTTAACAGATTCCCCCAACTGACCTCATAGAGCGAGTCTCTCTGTGGGGCACTGGGGTCCTCTCTGCTGTCCCCTGGGGAAGGAGACACAGACAACATCCCTTTCACAATTTTCCTTCTTTATACCATTTCCCCCACATCGATCGTTTCCCTTTTCGGTCCACCCCCCCCCCCCCCCCCGAAGCAACCCCCCCACCCCACACGTGCAGGGTCAGCCCCTCAGCAGGGGTGTCACATACACAGTGCAGAGCTCACCCCTCCGCAGGGGCGGCAAGGACACACACGCAGTGAGGGCTCAGCCTGTCGCAGGGGGCTGGAGTAACACCCTACACATTCCATACACCAGGTGCAGGCTCAGGCCCCTCCAGCAAGGTGAGGGTGGAGTGACACACACACATAGTGCAGGGCTCAGCCCTCCAGCAGGGGGTGGATGTGACACACACACAGTGCAGGGGCTCAGCCCTCCAGCAGGTGGGAGTGACACACACACACCACACACACACACACACACACACACAGCAGTTGTTGATTTTCTTCATGCACCCACACTCGGTTCTCTGATGCAGCCAAATCCCCTTTTCTGCCCTCCCCGAATTCCCACCCATGGGGTCCTTACCCTGCAGACTCCCCCCCAGTTCTTTCCGTGGCGGTTCTTCTGGCAGACAATAAACCCGAGGTTGCTCAGGAGGTGAAAGCAGCAGGACCCCTGCTCCGAAGCCCTGCCATGGGGCAGGTACTCAGCTGGTACCAGTCACTGCCGCTCTGTGGGGGGAGGGATGGAGAAATGGGTCATTAGTCCAGTGTCATGCAGGGTGCATGGGGCAGGCGCATGGGAGATTTGGGAGGTGGTGACTTGGTTCAGCATAGTCCTAGGAGGGATAATGAAGGCAAGTCTCAGTGGAGGAGACAGGAAGGAAGCTGGGTTTTTAACCAGGAGAATTTTCTTCCCAAGTGTTTATTGGAGATTGGAGTTTCTTCCAGGTCCATAAAACCTCCAATCTCCTTCTATTACAAGAGCATCTAGAAGCCTCTGCTGAGATCAGGGCCCCATTGTGCTGAGCACTGCCGGGACACAGAGACAGAGACAATCTCTGTCCCTGCTGAGATCACAGACTCAGAGGGAGAGACAGACTGTGCCCCAAGTGAGAGCAGAGGCCCCTCGTGCGGACAGCTGCACAGACCAATGGAAGAAAAAATATGAATGATCACAAAAATGTGTGTGTTTCTGTTTTGCTGGGTCCAAAAAGTTTTGGGAATTTAGTATTTGAAACTTTTGTAAACTTTGAATCTACCCTTTTTTCAAAGATTGAATCAAACACTTCCTCCAAATTTTTATCCATTGTTTTATCTGCATTTTGATCAAATTTGCTTCTGTTCAGCCATCATAATTGTCTGTTTCCCTAAAACCTACACAATTTTGTTTGTCAACCTCCCCTGCCCCCATTTTCTGTTTGAAAGATTATTTAACTTTGATTATAATTTCCAACAATTGCCCCATGGGTGGTGGGTATCATAGGACGGGGAAGGCTATGCCTCCCCAAACAGCCAGGCATGGCCCCACCCACTCTCCTCTCTGCTTCCAGTTCCCTTCCTGCTCTTCCATGGTTGAGAGGCTGGGGCAGGCAGGCTGGGGCCGGTGCTTGTGAAGCCTGGGGCTGGGGCCGCTGGAGTTGGGGCCATGCAACGCTGCCTGGCGCCGGGGTTGGGGGCATTCTGGGACTGGAGGTTTATGGGGGGAGCTGGCAGCTGCAGGTATCGGGCAGGGACACACACAGACACAGAGCAGGACTCAGTTCCTCCAGCAGGGGGGAGCAGGAACACACCCTCCAGGGCTCTGGGCTCCGGCAGGGAAGGGAAGGGGTAGTTCTCGGGCAGCGAGGGAGGGGCCAGGGGCTAGGCTCCTCCAACAGGTCATTCACCCACCGCCCATGAATTGCCCTTTGAAAACACTATAGGTAAAAATGGAGGAGAAAAATGTAATGAAAAGTCTGGCAAAGAGCTAATTTTGAGGGGGGCAAATGAGACATTTTTCCTGATGATTAAAAAATATTACATTTCAACTAAATGTATGTTATTTGAACGGTGTTTCTTGGTGTGATGACAGGTCGATTTGCAATGTCATTCGGCAGCTAGATGGCTCTGTGTGCTGGCCAGAAATACTGGAGCCTGGTCAACAAAGTTGACCCAGCTGGAGCACGAGCTGGGAGCTTCTTTATTTTGGTTGGCCTTGCAGAAGGATGTTGCTGGGGTGGCATGGCCTTGCAGAAGGACTGTGAGGGGTTCAGCTATGGTGCATGGGGGGCTCTAAGCCATTCCCTGGCTATGTAATGTGTTATCAAATGCACCCAGTACTTACACACAACAGTGATGGTGAGTGGCAGGGAGGTGGATTTCCCTAGGGTGTTGTGCACCTCACACTGATACTCTCCCCCATCAGCCACCTGTACACCCGGGAAAGCCAGTTCCACCTGTGCCCACTCCAGCCGCTCGCCATCCTTGTACCAGGAGAAGCCCAATCCGCCATAGGCGCTGGTGTCCAGCCTGCACGTCAGGGACAGGGGTTCCCCCGTCCTGCGATGAGGGCCTGGGGTGGCCACCACATGCACCACAGGGGGGGCTGCAGAGGAAGGGGAATGAGATATGAGCTAATGATGCCCCTGTGGGACTGCAGCTCGGGGCTTTGGCGCAGCATGGCATGGGGCGGAGGGGCTCCATGGCTCTGCCCCCAGTGCTCTAGCCCCACTTCCATATCCAAGTGATGGCGTATGGAGGCCCCCTGCCCCCTCCCATTTGTGAACCTGGTTCCACCCCCGTGGCTGTGGCCCTGCCCCCAGCTGGAATGTCAGTGACAGAAAGACCCCCCAATCTGTGCTCTCCTGCTCCGCCCCCAGGGCTGTGGTCCTGCCCCTATTTGGAATGTAGGTGAGACAAGGACCCCTCCCAACTGCACTCCTTGGCCCCACCCCCAGGGCTGTGGCCCCACCCTGGCACTGGCTACTCACCAAGGATGGCCACATAGGTGGTGGGGGATATGACCAGGTAGGCACGCCCTATGCTGGAGACCCACTTCATGCAGGTGTAATTGCCCCCGTGAGACAAGGTTGCCCCTGCAATCTGCAGAGAGGGGCTCCCGTGCAGGTCCTCGTAGTTGTGAATCCAGAAGTAGACCTGGTCCAGCGACCCGCTGTCCCCCACGCCTCTCAGCGTGAACGAGTCGCCCTCCCTGTTGGGGCCTGGGCTGTCCATGTCCACCAGGACCTTCAGGCGATGGGGCCGGCCTGGAAGGCCATTGGAGATGGGTCAGAACCAGTGCCCCCTAGAGGGGAAAGGCCTCGTGCCCCATACCCTCCCCCTCTGGGCCAGCCAGTCCTGCACCTTGGGGCCGGATGGGAGCTGACGCCCCCTAGAGGGGAAAGGTCCTGTATCCCATTCCTCATCCCTGGCACCAGCCAGACCCCTGATCTCGGACCTGATTAGAGTCAGTGCCTGCTACAGGGGAAAGGCCTCGTGCCCCATGCCCTGCCCCCCCAGCCAACCCCTGCCCTGGGGCTGGATGGGAGCTGACGTCCCATAGAGGGGAAAGGTCCCGTATCCCGTTCCCCACCCCCAGCACCAGCTAGACACCTGCTTTCGGACCTGATTAGAGTCAGTGCCTGCTACAGGGGAAAGGCCCCGTGCCCCATTTCCTGCCCCCCACTGCCAGCCCCTGCCCTGGGGCCTGATGGGAAGTGGCGCTTGGTACAAAGGGAAGGTCCCATACATAATGCTACTCACCGGTGGCGAGGGGCTGGGACCCTTTGGGGAGGCACCTATTCCGGTAGCCCCGCACCCGGCACTCCAGCACTGCCCCCCGGTGCTGCCAGATGATGTGCATGCTCAGACTGCTTTTGCTTTTGCCAGTTTCCTGCGGGATCTGTGTGCCGGCTCCATCGTACCAATACAGGCCGGAGGAGGCGCAGCGCTCGGAGACGAAGCAGTCCACCCTGCCACTGAGGATTCCGAAGGTCATAGATTTGCTTTGTTGGACCGTGCAGTGATGTTCTGTGCAGGGTGGGTGAGGGGGGAGCCAGTCACTGCTGGGGACACGGCCATGGGCACAGCCACCTCCAGTCACCAGCCACTGCCCCTTCTTTGAGAGCTTCCTCAAGACCAGGTGGGGGTGTGACCTGTACAAGGCTCCCCTCCCAGAGCTGGGAGAGAACCCAGGAGTCCTGGCTCCCAGCCCTCCCCTGCTGTGACCACTAGGTCTCACTCCCCTCCCAGAGCTGGGAGAGAACCTAGGAGTCCTGACTCCAGATTAGGCTTCCTCTAACCACCAGACTCCACTATTTCTTCACAGCTTTGCAGAATGTGGTCATCTGATTCGAGTGAAATGTTGTGAGAGGTGTACAGCAACCATCCTTGGGGATGGCACGATGGGCGCTTAGGTGCAGCCACCTCTGGGGCAGGGCAGCTGAGGAGCAGCTGCACATAACTCCACATGGGGCCAGGCTGGGTTGCTTCTGCAAGAGGAGCCAGGGATTACCTGACACCGTGAGGCACACAACTCGGGGGCTTCTCCAGCTTTGGCTTTGGGTCTGGAACTCAAAGGAGTAGGCGCCCCCATCTCCAAGGGCCAGCGGGTTGAGTTGCAGGGTGCAGTTGTGCTGCAGGTCCCCCAGGAACTGGGCACGCTTGGCCTTGTCATAGCCCTGCCTCGTTGTTGCAGTGAGTCGCACGATTCTCTCCTTGTCCCGGCTCCAGGTCACGGCTTTGACGAGCTGCCCCTCGGGGTAGGTGTAAGAGCAAGGGATTGTCATGCATGAGCCGCTCCATCCAGCCAGGGGGCCCGTGGGCAGGGTCACCCCCCAATCCTGGCAGCCAGCACCTGGAGGGGAAGCAGCACCCTGCTGTCTGCAGCACCATGTCCCCTAGTCCTGCCCTGGGGCATTGGGGCCAGCCCTGACTGCCAGAGGAGAGCCCCCACCCTGCTCTCTGCAGCACAGCGCCCCCTTAGAGGTTGCAACTGAATCCCAGACGTTCCAGATGCCCCTGCTGGATTCCAAGCATTGGCAGGTGGAGCCGTCCCCATGGCAGAGTCTCCCAAATTCCTGGCTCCCTGTTCATCCCCATTACTGCCTCCCAGCCCCAGTGCAACCAGAACCACTCACCGGTCAGGATGGAGAGGGCCAGCAGCAGCAGGGCCTCCATCTCATCCAGGGTGAACACTGACGTGGGGCCTACAAGAAAAGGGAACCAGATTTGGGACCGGGAAAGGTTCCTATGAAAAGGGTTTTAGCACAAAGAGTGTCCCAGAAAGGCTGCGAGTTCCATAGTGAGGCTGGGGCTAAGGCAGGAGATCTTGGATCTAGTCACAGCTGGAGCCCGATGTAGGAGCTGCATATTCAGTCTGTTGATTACTTCAGAATTCCCAGTGATCCCGTGGAGGTTTGGCAGGTTTGTGTCCCCAAGTCAGGCCCAGGATTATGGAAACTGGGGTTCAGCTGGCAGCCCTGATGGGCACAGCTGTGACACTCGCACCTGAGGAGTTATTAGCACATTTAACAAAGTCACAAAGGCTCCAGCCCAGCGAGGTAGATAGAGAGACAGCATTGTGTCCCTCTGAACCATCCCATGCAGGACAACCCAGTATCTTCCTCCTCACCATCACCTTCCTTGTGTAACCCTTCTGCCCCTCTGAGTTGGCAGCAACAAGGGCCGGGTTCAGTATCCAGGGGTTACATTTCAGTAACACCATGCATAACCGGCTCGAGCCCCCACCCAGTGACCTGGGACCACCCCCCGGGCACCTCTAGGAGGCAATACTTCCCCTCTCGCAAGCACGGAGTCTGAGTGTAACAAAATCTTTTTAATAAAGAAAGGAATCATTGCGGCATCCCATGGAGAAACACCACAAACAGAGTTATAACACAAATCATAAACAAAAACCCACACCCCAAGTACATTTGACAATGTCCTTTTCCCCTTAGGGTCGTAAGTCCAATCACTCCAAAGTCCAACTTCTCAAAAGTCTCTGGTCAGTGTCACCCCAGAATTCAAGAGTCTATCTGTAGAGGTCCCTCCCCCCAGCCTGGGTGAAAGGGGCACCTTACGTGGTCCAGGGCCAACTGCCCTGCCTCTCCGTGGGTTCTGCTTCCGCCTTCTCCACGAACTGCTCCGCCTTACCAGCCGCTCCACTCTGCTCCTCCGGCCGTCCTCACAAACTGCTCCGCTCCACCAGCTGCCTCGTGTGCTGCTCCAGTTGTCCCAGCAAACTGCTCGGCTCCGCTCGCTCTGTGGGCTGCTCCACACGCCCCACAGCTACTCCGCTCTGCCAGCCGCTCCACTCCACCAGCTGTCCTGTGGTCCGCTCCAGCCATCCTCATAAACTGCTCCACTCCGCCAGCTGCTCTGTTCCACAGTATAGCTTCAGGCTCCCCCACTAGTTAGCACAGTACTCAGTGCTCCCAGCTCAGTAATTTCAGCTCTTTTGTGATTTCAGCTCTTAGTGATCTCAGCACATAGTAGGGGAGCCCAGTGCTAGTGCACCATTAGCCCAAAGTGAGTTCAGCTCAGCAACCTGTATCTAGAGTCTTAAGGGAATAAAAAATCAACTCTGACATTCCACAGTGGAGAGAGGAGGGGGTGCAACTGGTGCTTCTAGCTCCACAAGGAGCCTGCACCACCAGGCACAAATACCTGTCCCCAACCTCTCTCTATTCACAGGGTTTTGGAACCCATGTCCCTTGTCTAGCAAGTACCACCCAACTGAGGTTGAGTCATTTCTGTCACAAAGCAGTCCCACAGCTCCCCATTCACACAATCAGGATGACAAACTTTTTTTTCCTCCTGCCCCAATAGCAAAGAAATTGGGGATCCCAGAGCTGTTAAAATCACCATCCCAAGCTGCTGTGGGTTTATGCTAAGTGTGAGGTGGATGCCAATACAAATCTTTCCACACCCATTGAAATTTTTGAGATTCTTTCCACACTCCCTACAATTCACCACAAGATGTCAGGGCAGCACTCAACCTGACTCTGCTTACACTTGTCGTGACCCCGGCCCTCACCCCGGCACCTCCCAAGGGCTACCTCGCGCTCTCCTCCTGCCCACAGGCTGGGATGCGATTTGTATGCTGACACCGTCCTGCCTAAAGCCTGTTCTGTAGGGGTGTCTCCCCACTTCCTTATGTGTATCTCCTGCCACTACCAGTGATGAGGGCCCTTCTCCGATAGGTCATGGCTCCCTGGTGGTCAGACAGCTGCCGAAACTATCCGCAAGCTGGTGTTAGCTCATGTTCCTGGTGTCGTTGTGGACAAAGCTCCCCCTTAAATGCTCTGTTCCCATGTCCCCAAAACTTAGGGGTCGCTGTTGGGCCATTTATCTGTGCCAAAGTTCATAGGCCCCAAGGCTTATGCTAACTGCTGACGCCAGCGTCTCACAGGACATAGACCTGTAGGTTGCTTGCATTACTGCCACATTAAATAAATGCTAACGCTAGTTCCATGGGCTATGCAATGCTGCCACAGGGCCCCATGTGACCACGAGCAAGCCACTCTGCTCCAGGACTCAGTATCCTCACCTGTACAAGGTGGATACAAATCTTACTTTTGTCTCTTTAAACTTCAAATGTTTTGTGGCAAGGACTGTCTCTGGCTGTGTGTGGGTAGCGCCTGGCACAATAGGACTCCAATTTCAGCTGGGGGCAGGGACTGTCTCTCGCTGTGTGTCTGGGCAGCGCTTGGCACAAAGGGGCCCTGATCTCAGCTGGGTCATTAGATGTGACCGTAAGACATGTGATAAATTGTAATAACACCCGCGCAGTGTTTAACTTTATCCAGCATTGCAGTTTCCTGCCTTGTCGAGGAGAACTGAGAAGCTCCCAGCCCAGCTGCTTACTGCTGCCTTCATTGATCTGCCCATCTTAGGGTATGGCTACACTTGCAGCAGCGCTTTGAAGTGTGAGTGTGGTCCACATCCTCTTTGGGGGGAGCTCACAGCGCTGTGGCACTGTTTACACTGAGGCTTTGCAGCGCTGTATCTTGCAGCGCTCAGGGGAGTGTTTTTTTCACACCCTTGAGCGTGAAAGTTGCAGCGCTGTAAAGCGTCAGTGTAGCCATGGCCTCAATGTCAGAAGGGACTGTGGTGCCCACGCAGTCTGCCCAGCCTGGAGACCTTCCCCAAGGGATCCCAGCTCCAGCCCAGATCCGATGGTCAAGCTAGAGCGGTGCTTTTAGAGACATTTCATCTCTATAGAAAGACTCTGATGGCTGGAGACTCTGCCTTGTCCCTGGGGCAGTGATTCCCAGGGCGCAGTCTCACCAACATCACGTTGAGCGGGAATCCCAGCTCCTACTCGCTATTCCCCTGTGTCTCCATCCAGAGTCACTAGCCAGAGCATCGCCCAGGGAGCTCTGGCCATTCCTAACAAACATGTCTGAAGTACAAAATCCACACCCCAGATGGCATTAACCAGCCCCTCGTTGGCTGAACAGGCCATAGGGTCTGAGCTCTCCTCTGCTCCCTAGAGGGGAGGTAGGCATTAGCGGGGGACGACATGAGTATGGGGTACAGAATGGCTCAACAAAGACCCCAGAGGGAATTCAGTCTCCATGGCACATGAGCCGTGCCTTATCTTTGTTCTGCCAGAAGCCTCCAGGTGGTGCTATTTACAATTTGCCCTGAGTGTGCAAGCAACTGTTCAGGCTCTGGAAGAAATTTGCTTTTCATTTGTTTTTGCACTTTAGTTCTCTCTAGGGTGCTTGTTGCCTCAATCCCTCAGTCTATGGAGAGTCATTTGCTCCCTGGGAAACTGGCCTTGGTGGTTTCTGCTGAGAGTCCCCACAGAGAGAGTTCCTTGGATGCTGTTTACACGTCTGTCCAGGACTGATGCACGTACAGCAAAGAAACAAGTTGCACTGAGAATATACCCAGCCGCCACGGTGCTAATTTCTCCTCCTTCAGGTAACTGACCTACAAACTTCTGGATTCTGCTCCCACTTCCCAGAGGGGCAGCGGTATTCCTGTGTTTGCGCAGCTCCTAGCACACTGGGGTGCTTGCCCGGGCTTGGGGCTCAGCACTACTACAGGGCAAATAATAAACCTACAGGATCTTATATTTAAAACTTCAATTACTCCTTCATCCAAACACCATATAACCCAGTTACCAGCTGCACACACATGCTGCGTGGGGACAGCTTCCCTGGCACTGAGAGGTAGCCTCCTCTGGGGTGGCGCAGCTGGGAAACACCAGGCAGGGACGGCTCACCCGGTGCTAAGATGCAGCCATCTCTAGGGTGGAGCAGCTGGGTAAGAGCCACACATAATACCATGCAGGGATGATTCACCAGGTGCTGAGATGCAGCCACCTCTGGGACAGGGCAGCCAGGGAACAGTCGCACATAATGCCCCATGGGGATGGCTCGCCCAGCACTAAGGTGGAGCTGGGGCAACTGATATAACTTAGATAATTTTTGCACATCTTAGCTCATAGAGCAGAAAAGTAACACCTTCCATTACAGTTGAAGCTGCTTTGAGACTCTAAACACAGACTCTGTTCCCGTCCCACCACCCCCGGCAAACACACAGACACACAACCACCCTCCAAACACAATCATGTAAGTTCCCAGGAGTGTGAGATCTCAGGAGCACAGCACTTACCCTGGCCCTGGGGCTGCATTAGCCTCTGGGAGCCCAGTCCGATCTCAACACAGACAGTAACCAGGGAGACAGTGGGTTATGGCAGATAACCCGCTAGCCCGTGTGCTGGGCTGGCAGCGGTTGGGACTCATGGGAGGAAAAGGAACTGTGATAAAGACTTCCTGGCTCTTAATGGCACCAGGCCTGATCTTCACATGTCAAGAAAAGCCAGTGGTGAGAGGCGGGGGGTAGGGGTTGGGCAGACTGGGAACCAGGACTCCTTGGTCCATTCTCAACTCTCAGAGCGGAGTGGGGTCTAGTGGCTACAGCAGCAGGCTAGGATCCAAGATTCTTGGATTCTATCCCAGCTCTAGGAGGGGAGTGGGGTCTGGTGGTTAGAGCAGGGGGTGGAACTAGGAGTCAGGATTCCTGGGACAAAACCTGTGGAGGCTGGTTTGGAAACGTCACAAGTGGGTGCTAGAAGCGGTCCCCTGGGCACGGTGGTGATGGGAGTCCACGGTGAATGAGCGAGGACTAGCTGGGCGAATTACGAGTGCCTGGAACATGCTGGTTGCTCTGCTTCTCCTGCAGCCTCGTGGGCCTCCCCTCTGCCCCGAGCAGCCACGAATGTAAATCTTTGCCCGGCCTAGTTCACACCTAGCCTCCCTGTTCTGCCTGCTGCTTTGCAGAATGTGGTCTGGTCCTTGGGCCTCCCATTCCAGGTTCCAGCGCTCCCGGCCTAGTTGACAGCTGGCTGTGTCTCGCTCCCCCTGGGAGAAGTTAAGCCCTTCATGCCCAATGGGGAGCTTTACACCCAAGTAACTGGGGAAACTGAGTCATCAAATGATTACAACCGCCCCCACCACATTCTCTACCTCCCTAGGAAGGAGCTTTGGGGGCACAGAGGCTCTTTAACCCAGCTGACAAAGGCAGAGCGAGACTTGATGGCTGGAGGACGAAGCCAGACAAATCCAGACTGGAAATAAGGAGCAGATTTTCCCCAGGGATGGAGCAGATTCTGCAGCCCTTGGAGTCTTTGCATTGAGATTGAGTGCTTGCCTCCCTCTAAAAGCTATGCTCTAGCTCAACTACTAGAAAACTAGCTAGCTAGGGGGGAGGGATAGCTCAGTGGTTTGAGCATTGGCTTGCTAAACCCAGGATTATGAGCTCAGTCCTTGAAGGGGCCATTTGGGCAACTGGGGTTAAAAATCTGAGGATTGGTCCTGCTGTGAGCAGGAGGTTAGACTAGATACCTCCTGAGGTCTTTTTTCCAATCCTATGATTCTATATGGGCTTGAAATGTACAAAGGAGGCAGAATTAAGGTTGTTCTAGGTTGGCCACCAGATACAGGCTTGTGATCTATGACAGGCACAGCCTTGACAGCACACATGCAAGAGGGCAGAGTTGGGGGTGCTTTTGCTCAACCCACAGATCTGTGCTGGAGGCAGGGGGTGGTGCAGCCTGGATGCTCATAATGGTCTCTTCTGGTCTTAGAACCTGTAACTCTCTGAGTCCTGCCTTTCAGCCCACTCCCTCCTGCTTCTAACCACTGGGCTTTATCATCTCCTAAATAACAAGTCTCTCGTTGGGGGGTAGAAAATTTCTCTCAGTTCCTTTCCTTCAACTCTCCAGGGCAGGAGGCTGTAGAAACACATGAGGAGGTGTAGAACCGATAAATGAAATTGTTTTTAATTGTTCACTTTATTAATGTAACTTCTGTTCACCATTCACTACACTTGCCTGCATTGTAACTTCTGTTCACTGTTTGCCATATTGTAATTCAAACCCCATTTTAAAACACTCACTCCATTTTGAAAAAGCTTCCTCCAACCTTCATTTTTGCAAACCCTGCTGTAATCTTATTAGTTAGTTTAGATGTGTGAATGAGGCATGTATGGATGATGAAATCAACCTCCAGCCCCAGCCTGTCCTGATGGAATAAGTTCAACTACCAATGGCTGAAGACCTAGACAACTGTGAAACAAAGTAAAAAGCATCCACCCTAAAAAGAAAAGGACAAAAGAACAACAGAAGGAAGATCAAAGCCAGGTTCAAGGCTGAAAGTCACACCTGCAATTGACGGGTGATCAATCCAAACCCAAAGGCAGCGTGACACAGCAAGACCTATAGACTTGAATCCAAACTAAAAGCCTGTAAAAAAGAAGGGTGGAGATAAGAGACTTTGGGTAACATTCTGCTGCAACATGGAGCCAGCCACCTGCTGATTAATTTAACAACAGCAGAATGCCCTATAAAGCTGGACTCTGAAGACTGAGGACTTTGAGTCTATGGTTCTGCTGCCAGCCTCCAGGAGCATCAGGTGCACCTGACCGGACTCGGCTCCACTCTTGTGTACAGGTACCTGGCCAGTATTCTGTCACAAGCAACTTTAGGCTGGTAACTATAATATCTACACAGAACTTGTATGAATGATTGTGTGAATGGATATATATATATATATATATATATAATCATAGGAACAAGTAACCAAAGAACATTGTTTGCTGTTATCTTTTATTTTATTATGGTATTTACAATAAATGTGACAAATGTCTTGTCCCCTTTAAGATCTTGTTAGTTTTTATTGGTATAACAGAGGGATTATTTTTATTGACCTTGCCCCCACTGGCTCCATGATGAGTGTCAGTGGTGGGATCAGCCCAGACAACCAGCTGCTCTCCCAGCTCTGCGGGTAGTTGAGAGCTCCTCTTAGATCTCACCTCCCGGCAGCTTTCCCTCGTCTGGGCCTACAAATGTCACATTTAGGGAACACCAGGGGCTCTTGGTATTGGCAAGGTGGATCAGAACAGCTTCAATGGGAAACAAAGTATCAGAGAGTGTTTTTCTGAGCCGATTTATGCATCCCACCTCAGCAGTGGGAGCACGGGCAGGAAGAGGTGGGACAGAGCAAGGGCGGAGGTTTGGGGGAAGGGGTCTAATTGGGGCAGGGTGAGGGCGGATCATGGGGGCTGGCTTTGGGATGGGACTAGTTGCTGGAACCAGCTCTGCATACGCAGCACGCAGCTGCCTAGGGCACCACAAAATTTGGTGCCCCAAATGACGTGGTGCCCTACGCAGCAGCTTATTCTGCATATGTCTAAGGATGGCCCTGGGGCCCTGATCCTAGCTCAGGCTGGGACTGTCTCTCACTGTGTGTCTGGGCAGCGCCTGGCACAACAGGGCCCTGCTCCCAGCTGGGGCAGGGACTGTCTCTCGCTATGTTTGTGCAGATTCGCCCTGCCGAAGTTTCCATGCTCACAATGCTTACCTAAAGCATTAGAGGAATTCTCAAAAAACAAGAAGCTGAGGCCCCTGCGCAGGCCTCATCTCGAAGTGGAGCACCAGGCGGTGGTGACTTTCTCTGCTCTTCCAATACTTGTAGCTGAAGGCTGGCGGTCTCCTGTTGCATCTGGTGAGCTTTCTCCTCAGCCGCTATACGCTCCATGTGCCTTCTATGAGCCAGCCATTCTCTCAGCAGCTTCCTTCTCTCTTTCAGCAGCCCTTTCCTTGGCTTCCTTTTCCGTATCAGCGTCTTTTGCTTTTCCAGCAGTTGAAGATCTGCTCATTTCTGTTCATGCTCAAATTGCAGTTTATTTGCTGCCATTGTAATTGCTTCTGCAGCTTCTGTAGTGTCAGGTGAGGGCTGTGCTCCTGCCTCCTGATCACTGGCCATTAACAGCTCTCTCAGTTCATGATTTGTAGTTTTCTTTTTAAAGCTTATCCCCTTTTCTGAACACAAATCTTCCAGGGCTTTTCTGTGAAGCCCTCATATGACCTTTGCTCATCCACTGCAACTGCTCTTTAACCAACAAAACTCTCAGTACCAAAATTCCAATTTGGATAGCGTGGGGTTCTGATCCAAAGCTTAATTGATCTGGTTCTGTGGATCCTTGCACGACTACGCCACTGTAACAAAGCAGCCTTTGGCGGGACACTACTGCGAGTATCAATTCAGGACAAATAGCTTAGAGCAGGGCAGTTACAGCTCAAGGCTGGGGGTCCTTCACTGCTAAGGCACAGCAAACCAGAGAGGACTTTGGTCTCACCCCACTGGCTAACCACAAGTCACACAAGCAATTCCCTCAGCCACTCCAGTTTCCTAGTATCACCACCAGCGCCACTCCTTGTGGGGATGAATGGTTATGAAAACCAACACCCCAGTAAAAGAAAAAAGGTTCTTTCTATCCCAAAGGACCAAGCCCCAGACCCAGGTCAATATACACATCAGATCTTACCCACAAATCACACTGTTGCCGATCCTTTAGAATCTAAAATCTAAAGGTTTATTTATAAAAAGAAAGGAATATAGATGAGAGTTAACATGGGTTAAATGGGATCAATTATACAACAACTGCAAAGTTTTCAGTTCAAGCTTGATGGGATAACGGCTGATTTAAACCAATCAAGTCTCCGGAGTACAAACATCCCAGCTTGGATGGGTCATTCAGTTCTTTGTTCAGAGCTTCAGTTTTAAGAACAGTTTCTCCTTTTATATTCTCTGCTATGTGGAAGGACACCCCTTTGTTCTTACTGTAGAAAGTCACAGCAGAAAGATGGAGTTTGGAATCACATAGACAAGTCACATGTCCATACATAACTCAGTTTGCAGGCAGCAGCCATTGCTCAGGGCTTGGCTACACTCACACTTTACAGCGCTGCAACTTTCGCGCTCAGGGGTGTGAAAAAACACCCCCCTGAGCACTGCAAGATGCAGCGCTGTAAAGCCTCAGTGTAATCAGGGCCGCAGCACTGGGAGCACGGCTCCCAGCGCCGCACGCTACACCCGTAAAGGATATGGTTTACATGCAGCGCTTTGAAATGCCAAGTGTAGCCATACCCTCACAGGCTACTTTGAACGTTCCCAGGAAGGCTCCTCAGATGTGGATTGGAGTCTCCCAAGGTCCATTGATTGAGCACTTACTCAGAATAAGTCCTATCTCAAGAAGCTGACCAAATGCTTCATCGATGCTACTTAGAATGAAACACATTGAGAGACACGTGCATAGCCAATAGTCAATTTTCAAATTTCAAAAATGATATACACCTACAGACAGCATAATCATAACCAGCAAATTACAACCTTTTCATAGACACCTCACTTGACCCCCCTTTGTACAAAATTTGGCACAACTATAGTCCCTTGGTTGCAACAATGATCTATACAGTCACAGTTCATGTCAATAATGTCAACATTGGGCAGGGAGCTCTATCCATTGGAACCCTAATTCTAATTCCAATTGTCCTACCCAAAGGAACCCTAACTCCAAGTGCCCTACCAATAGGAACCCTAGCCCTACCCATAGGAACCCTAATCCTAAAATGGGGAGCCCTACCCATATGAACCATAACCCTAACTCCAAGTGCCTTACCCACAGGTACCCTGATCCTAAATCCAGGTGGCCTACCATTATGAACCCTAATCCTAGGGCGGGGAGTCCTAGCCATAGGAACCCTAACTCCAGGTAACCTACCCATAGGAACCCTAACTCTAAGATGGGGAGCCCTCCCCATATGAACCATAACCCTAACTCCAAGAGGCCTATCCATAGGAACCCTAACCCTAAGGCCAGGAGCCCTCCCCATGGGAACCTACACCCTAGCTCCAAATGACCTACCCATGAGAACCCTTCACCTAGGGCAGGGAGCTGTTCCCATATGAACACTAACCCTCGGCTGGGGAGCCCTAGCCATAGGAACACTAACCCTCGGTCGGGGAGCCCTAGCCATAGGAACACTAACATTAGGGCAGGGAGCCCTAGCCATAAGAACCCCAGCCCTAACTCAAAGTGGCCTACCCATAGGAACCCTAACCCTGGGCTAGGAGCCGTACCATAGGAGATACCAACACAACCCTGGCAAGTCATCCCGATGGCTAATTCCCCTGCCTATTAGAACCTGATGCCTTATTTCCAGTCTGAATTGTCCCCTTGAACGCCCAGCCATGGGGGCCTGATAGACTTTCCTGTGCCAGCCGGGAAAGGCCAGCACTCAGCACTGGGTTCTTTAGTGGTACTGGCTGCTGGGGGAGCGGTCTATGCACTTGGAGAGTGAGGGGATCCCCAGCAGCTCAGGAAGGGACCTGTGCTACAGAGACCGTCCTGGGCGCCCCAGCTTTCCAAAGGGCCATGAGGGCTTGGGCGTGAGGTAAAACGGAGCCAGTGACATCTCACCCCCATCTCTCAGGACTTCAGTCCGGAGAGGAGGGGTGAGAGAGATCCCAGTCAGCAATAGGATGTGCCGAGAGCCTGGGGTGCAGAGCTCTGCTGGGTTCAGAGAGAAGAACTGAACGGGGTCAGATGGAAACTTTGGGGCCAGGTCCATAGCTGGATACGTTGCCTTAGCTCTGCGCTATGCCAGCCCCCATCATCATGTAACCCTGCCAGGGTGAAGAGACCCGTGGTCTGGGTTTCCCGGTCTGCTCCCAGGGCTCTGGGGAGTATTGCTCAGAGCACAGAGCATCCTTCCTGCAACGGGGCAGCAAGGGGAGAGTGCTCTGGGACATGTCTGCAATGCCCAGGACTAGGGAAATGGTAAAACCCAGGTGTTTGGCAGATGGCTTGAGAAAAGTCCCAACGCTTCATCCCTGGGGCTCTCAAGTAGCCTCCAGAACAACCAGGGTGTGCGTGGCATCTCTAAGCTCAAAGATAAGCAGGAAACAAGCCTCTTTTGGAGCAGGGGAGTTTCCGGGCAGAAAAAAAAAGCACAAAAATGGTACAACACAAGTTTTCCTGTTATGGGTCCCCCCCTCCAGCCAGCTCTTAGCAGCAGCAGCTCGCAAGGCCAAGGTCCCCAGCAGGCCAGTGGCAGATCCTGGTCTATCTACTAGGGAACGCTGCCTCTTTTTACCATGGGGGAGTGGGGCTCCAAGCCACTCAGCAGCTGGCGGAAGCAGCCCGGTGGCCTTAGGCTTGTGAGGTTCAACCCGCCTGGGTTTCCCAGATGTAGCCGAGCTCCCGCCGGTGTCCCTTAGCCCATGGTTCCAGGGGCGTCTGTGGTACATCGAGTTCAGCAGGAAGCAGAGGTTTAACCGTCCAGATCCCCACTCACTCCCGGGCCCCGGTTCACACTCTGGACACCGGCTGGGAGTCTGTCACCTTGCCAGCCCCATAGCTCTCCGCAGGGGCTCCCAGCTGATTTGCTAAGGGAAGAAAAGCCAAGGTAGGAAAGGAAATGATGCGTGGGCCCGTGCTGAGCCCTGCTTGCTGCTTTGCAGGAGCATCGGCCAGCCTGGCCCACGTGCCCAGCTACGTACCTGTGCACAGCGATCAGACTGATTTCCTCCTGGCCAGACAACACAACAAGAAAAGGACACAGGCAACTTCAATTTAGCCCGGACTTGTCACTCGCTGAGAGGCACCGTGAGCTAAGGGGTACTGCAGTAAGATGGGACTCAGGACTCCAGGGTTCAACTGTGTGATCTCAGCCAAGTTACTTCTTTCCTTCCTCCTGCTTTGTGCCTCAATTTCCCCTCAAACCCAGCTTTTGTCTCATCTGTTCAGATTGCAAGTTCTTTGGGGGCAGGGACTGTCTCTCACTCTGTGTTTGGGCAGCACCTGGCACAACAGGGTCTGATCTCAGCTGGGACAGGGACTGTCTCAGACTGTGTCTGAGCAGCACTTGGCACAACAGGGCCCTGATCTCAGCCGGAGCAGGGACTGTCTCTCACTGTGTCTGGGCATTTCAAATGAATGATGCAGGTTTACTAAACTTAAATCTCCAGGCCATATCTGCACCATATCCACAGCAAAGCAGAAAAAAAAGAGGTCTTATGGGGACCGTATTGGTAGGCTCAGGTCTTGGCATGTCCATCTGGAGTTCAGCAGATATGAAAAATCTCAATCTGAAAATAAACGTCATCGTTAATGGAGTAGGTAAGGCAGTCAAAATGGGAGGAGGCATTAGCAGCCCATTGCTGGATCAACATGCCATTACCAAGGGTTCAATTCAATTGCTCAAGGGTGCAGCCACCTAAATTCTACTATCCTGTCAATTATTAACCGCCTGGAGAAGAATGAGAGTTCACTGACAGCTGCCTGTGTGGGCTATGGTGACAGAGTAATTGAAATCATCAAGCAAAGCTTGTTACCGTTAAAATCACAAGATTGGCCCTTTCAAAACAAATACAGGAGCAAGGAGTAAATACTATTGCACCAGTGCTTTTACAATTTGCTAAATTTGCTAAGGTTTCAAGCTTGGATCCTAATGACAGTAAAAGCCTTCGCATCATGACGGCCATCCCAAGGTGGATGCAAGATCAGTCAAAGTTTACTATGCCAACAGCGTGGGAAATTTGGTAAGTAATACTTACGTGCAGCACTATCCCACGGTGCGCCTGGTAACTGAAACTGGCTTGGAAGTTAAACAGGGATAACTCAGTGATTTGAGCATGGGCCTGCTAAACCCAGAGTTGTGAGTTCAATCGTTGAGGGGAGCAGTTAGGGATCGGGACAAAAATCTGTCTGGGGCTTGGTCCTGCTTTGAGCAGTGGGTTGGACTAAATGACTTCCTGAGGTCCCTTCCAACCCTGATATTCTATGATAATGGATGGTGATTGTGTGAATGCTGTGCTACAATGGGCAGCAACAATGCAAAAAGAGGCTGGGCCTGACTGGTACAAAAAGAATTTGCCAATGAGGTAGCACAAATACAAGATGGGGTGGGTGCTCTGGGGCTAGAGCACTCACAGGGAAAAATCCTCTCTCTCCTGAGTGTGTCATGTACCTGCTGCCATGTGGCAGTGTTAGTATACAGGAGAGGAGGAATGGGAAGGCCTTGCACTCAGGGGAAGGGGTGGGGTGAGGCAGGGCCTCATGGAAGAGGTGGATTGGGGGAAGTTGGTGTCTATGCTCTGGGATATTCCAATTTTTTTACACATGGAAGCATTTGTCCCGGAATCAATACAGGATTTTGTGTGCAAGTCACCAGCACAGTCCAAATCGGAACCCATGCCTTTTGGCCAATGCCTGCCACTGATACTATCTCCTCCCGGCAACCTACAAAACGTATTGATTGAATTGTTTCCCCCAGTGGAGCAATTACAATTGGACATACATGAGTCAGTGGCAAGAACCAAGGAAGCCTTAATACCCACAGCTCGTCTTATCCAACAACAAACAAAAGTAGAAAGTTAGAAACACCTTAGTGGCCAATTCCGGAGGATGTTACTCTCTACCCCATAGTCCAAATGCTCAGTGTGACACTGATGGGAATACAAGCCATACCAGTAATTGCACCGATGGGAATATATTGCTACACGAAACGACAAATCACAAAAGCCAAATGACAACACCTGGTTTTAAAAAAAAACCCCTAGCTATCAACACTGCCATAGTAATGAATAATCATTATAAGAAATAATTAAATGCTTATTAATGTTTTAAAAGAAAATGTTTGGACTTATTCAGTATGTAAGGGCCGTTGGACACCTGTATACTTGCATACTTGGTAGAGTGTGTTAAACCAAATGTGTCTCATAAAAATGTATAAGGTACAAAGATATACACATGTGTATATTATATTCCTGACCAAAGCCCATATCATCGGCCACCAACTAAGTATACAGGACTCCTCATTTCACCCACAGATTATATCCCACGCCTCAGTCATGGTCCTTGGCCCAGCATTCCCAGGTACACTATAAGGGGCTAAAAACAACTGAAAAATAAAATCTGTCCATCAGTTGTATGAGGGAATGTGCAGACCAAGGGATGGATGGGGAATCTATTTCTGGACGACTGGAAAAAGGCAAATATAGGGCCCATCTTTGAAAAAGGGAAGAAGGAGAATCCGGGGACCTACAGACCGGTCAGCCTCATCAGTCCCCAGGAAAATCATGGAACAGGTCCTCAAGGAATCCATTTTGAAGAACTTGGAGGAGAGGAAGGTGATCAGGAACAGTCAGCATGGATTCACCAAGGGCAAGTCATGCCTTACTAACCTGATTGCCTTCTATGATGAGATAACTGGCTCTGTGGATATTGGGAAAGCAGTGGATGTGATATATTATGACTTTAGCAAAGCTTTTGATACGGTCTCCCACAGTATTTTTGCCAGCAAGTTAAAAAGTATGGATTGGATGAATGGACTATAAGGTGGATAGAAAGCTGGCTAGATGGTTGGGCATAACAGGTGGTTATCAATGGGTCAATGTCTAGTTGGCAGCTGGTATCAAGCCGAGTGCCTCAGGAATCTGTCCTGGGGCCTGTTTTGTTCAACATCTTCATTAATGAGGATGGGATGGATTGCACCCTCAGCAAGTTTGTGGATGACACTAAGCTGGGGGGGGAAGAGGCAGATATGCTGGAAGGTAGGGATAGGGTCCATAGTGACTTAGAGAAATTGGAGGATTGGGCCAAAAGAAATCTGATGAGGTTCAACAAGGACAAGTGCAGTGTCTTGCATTTAGGATGGAAGAATCCCATGCACTGCTATAGGCTGGGGACCGACTGGCTAAGCAGAACTTCTGCAGAAAAGGACCTGGAGAGTACAGAGGACAAGAAGCTAGATATGAATCAACAGTGTGCCCTTGGAAAGGGTTACCTAGGTTGGTGGTGGAATCTCCATCCTTAGAGGTTTTTAAGGCCTGGATTGACAAAGCCCTGGCTGGGATGATTTAGTTGGGGTTGGTCCTGCTTTGAGCAGAGGGTTGGACTAGATACCTCCTGAGGTCCCTTCCAACCCTGATATTCTATGATTCTAGGACTGTGTGAATGGAAAAATAAGGTGGCCACATAACAGTGTTTAGCCCACTGGGCAGCTTCAGTCCATGCACTATGCTTTTCCAGGATGATGGGTAAACATCCTTCGCATACAATGGCAAAAGCGGAGGAAGGTCATAGGAAGAGAACCTGAGACATAAGCCCTTGTATCAGAGCTCTGGTATGAGGCAGGACTTGCTCACAGAATCTCTCAAGAACAGGGCTGATATTGCAGAAATACACATTGCTAAGAAGTGCTAAGCAGAGAGCACTCACACAAACAGAGCCCGATATCAAGTAATACGAGAACATACCGTTATCAAGGATGGTACAAAAACATTCCCCAAGGGTAACAGGAACACGCTCACCCCTCCTAAAAGATAAGGTCAGGATGACAATACGTAACAGAAATGTTTTGATCAAACCAACATGTAGAAGGTGATGGGTAATAACTAGCCACGTCAGGGGGGCAGTGACTATGTCAGAGGCAGTATGTAACTTGTTTGTGTCAGAGTATAAAGATGTATCTCACAGGGAGTATCTTTGTCCAGCCGAGGTGGAATGCCATTCACTGCCATTGTCACAGGCACAAATGTCTTAGTATCCTTGTAGAGTCTGCCAGGTGCTATTACTGTGCTTCGTCGACAATAAACCTGGCCTGGTGCCTTCGTACCTTAACGGATCTTGTGGTCATTGGGTGGTTCGCATGAGGTGTCTGCGCAGAGCTGGGGCAGCACACAGGGAGAACAC
Source organism: Chelonoidis abingdonii (assembly GCF_003597395.2). Classification (NCBI taxonomy): domain Eukaryota; kingdom Metazoa; phylum Chordata; order Testudines; family Testudinidae; genus Chelonoidis; species Chelonoidis abingdonii. The sequence goes on along the minus strand of NC_133779.1, from coordinate 58,001,469 downwards.
ACATGCAGCCGAACGACTAACAACAGCATCTGTGCAGCACTCAGTGCAGTGGGGGTCCCTGATCTCTCTAATGGGAAATGTGTTCCAGATTCACTCACCTGCACCGGCTGCTGAAATGCCCCTGATAAGTTGTGACAGGAAAGTGGCTCGTGGGACATTGCACTTCTCTAGCGGCCGACGTTGGTCATTTCATTCCAAACTGCTCTGGGCTCTCAGGGTTAAAACTTGCTGTCCTGCATGGCCTAGCGGGTGGCGAATGAGACTGATACTCAGGACACCTAGGTTCTGTTCCCAGCTGTGCCGCTGGCCTGCCATGTGGCCTTGGGCCAGTCCCTCCCCCAATGTGTGCCTCAATTTCCCCTCCCAATCTAGCCCATGCTATAATCTGCTGTGCATTAACCAGAGCAAATTCAGAGTGGCAGCAGGACTTGGGGGGCAGTAGGCTGACTCCAGGCACCTCTGGACTCAATCCCAGCTGGAGCAGGTGCTCAAGAGACCTGAGTCAGCAAACCCCTCTGGCTCTGGGGGCTGCCTGTCCCCACCATCCCTAGGTGCCTGTTCCAGGGGCTGGCGGGATGCAGGCCTAGAGTGGGATTGGCCCCTTTCTGCCTGTGGGAAAGTGGCTAACAGGGGAATGGCAGAAACAGGGCAAGCTGCAGTCACATGCATCAGTGTCAATACCAGGTGCCACCAGACGGTTACTCCTGATTTACACCAGTGATACCGAGAGGGGGATCCACCCTAATGACTGAAATGGGGTCACTCCTGATTTACACCATGGTTACAAGAGGCGAACTGGCTCCAGTGACTGCAGTAGGGTCACTCCTGATTTACACCGGGCTGTAAGAGGAGACACTTTGTGGTGCAGCCTTTCCAGGGTTGCAAATTAATGTTACGTCAACATTAGCCCCAGCGAGGAGTCCACTGTGAATGTGGTGGGATGTACAGCTTTGTGGTTAGTGCAGAGCTTGGGAGCCGGGACTCCTGGGTTCACCGTGCCTCAGTTTACCCTCTATACCCAAGGTTGAAGGGGCGGGAGGGGGACAGCAGAGCGTGCGCTCCTCCCCTGGAAAATGCCAGGCCTCGCAGCCAGCAGCTTGGGACCCAGCCAGAGCAGGTTTGCCATCTGCCGCCCCCGCTCCCCTCCTCCCAGCCCCTGCGCAGGCGAAGAGGAGCCCCGAGGTGCACAGGACACAATGGCCTCATTGAGCAAAGGGAGGCGGCAGCTGAAAGCGACACTGCCAGGAAAAGGGAGAGGGGCTGGCAGCCCCACGGACTGCGAGGGGCGGGGCTTCCTGCCAGGGCCCTCCCCCCAGAGCTGGGATGGAACCCAGGAGTCCTGGCTCCCAGAACCCCCATCCCCCCAACCGCTAGACCCCCTCACTCCCCTCCAGCTCCGTCTTCCCCTCCCACATGTGCTGTGTGTAGCCTGGTCCCCTAGTCCCTCCACCCCCCGTGGGGGTGTGCACAGGTGTCCTGGAGCGGCCACTCCCATTGGGCAGCCCTGCCTGGCCCCTCCCCCAGCCCCACTCCCCTCCCGGGCCCCCGGCTCCGTCCGCCGCAGTGATGACACGCCCGCTGAGCTGCCGCCTCGGGCCGGGGGACCCTGGCGCCCCCCGCCATGCCGGCCCGTGCCCAGCCTCGGGCAGCTGCACGGTGAGCTCGCAGCCAGCCGGAGCCCCAGCGACGGTGCACCGGTAAGGGGACCTCCGCCCGGGCTGCTCCCGGACACCCCCTGACACCCACACCGGGCTCTCGCAAGGCACTGTGCCCAGGCACACCCCGCCTTGGACACCGCCCTGGCACGTGCTCCTGGACAACCCCTCGCACCCTCACCGCTGGGCAGTCTCGCCACATGGCACTGTGCCCCGCAGGCACCCCCGGCCCTGGACACCGCCCCTGGCACTGCTCCTGGACACCCCCGCACCTCACCCTGGTATCTCCCCAAGGCCCTGTGCCCCAGCACCCGCCCTGGTACACTCCCCGCCCCAGGCACCTGCTCCTGACACCCCTGGGCCCACACCCTGGGCATTTCACCCAAGCACTATGCCTAGACCCCTGCCCAGACACTCCCGCCCCAGGCACTGCTCCTGGAACCCCTCGCACCCTCACCTGGGCATCTAACACCATGCACTGTGCCCCAGACACCCCCGCCTGGCACGACCGCCCCTGGCAATGCCTCCTGGACCCCCCCGCACCCTCACCCTGGCGCATTCGCCCAATGCACTGTGCCCCAGGGCACCCGGCCTGGACACCGCCCCTGGCACTGCTCCGGACACCCCCGCCCCTCACCATGGGCATCTCGGCCCAAATGCACATGGCTGCCCAGGCACCCCCGCCCTGGGACACTCCCGAGCCCCAGGCAACTGCTCCTGACACCCCTGGGCACCCACACCTGGGCATCTCACCCAAGCACTATGCCCTAGACACCCCCTGCCCAGACACTTCCCGCCCCAGCACTGCTCCTCGACACCCCCCGCACCCTCACCCGGGCATCTCGCCCAATGCACTGTGCCCCAGACACCCCCGCCCTGGACACGCCCCTGGCACTGCTCCTGGACACCCCCGCACCCCACCTGGGCACTCAGCCCAATGCACTGTGCCCCAGGCACCCCCGCCCTGGACACCGCCCCTGGCACTGCTCCTGGACACCCCCCGCACCCTCACCCTGGGCATCTCGCCAGATGCACTGTGCCCCAGGCACCCCCGCCCTGGACACTCCCGCCCTAGGCACTGCTCCTGGACACCCCTGGGGCACCCACACCCTGGGCATCTCACCCAAGCCACTATGCCCCTAGACACCTCTGCCCCCGACAGCCCCCGCCCCAGCACTGCTTCCCTGGACACCCCCCGCACCGCACCCTGGCATCTCGCCCAATGCACTGTGCCCCAGACACCCCCGCCCTGACCCGCGCCCTGGCACTGCCTCCTGGACACCCCGGCACCCTCACCCTGGACATCTCGCCCAATGCACTCGTGCCCAGGCCCCCCGCCCTGGAGCACCGCCCGGCATGCTCCTGACACACCCGACACCCAGCATCCAGGGCATCTCACCAAGGACTGGCCCCTGAACCCCGCCCTGGACATCGCCCAGGCACTGCTCCTGGACACCCCTGGGGCACCCACACCCTGGGCATCTCACCCAAGCACTATGCCCTAGACACCCGCGCCCCGGACACCCCCGCCCCAGGCACTGCTCTCGGACACCCGCTGGGCACCCACACCCTGGGCATCTCGCCCAAGGCACTGTGCCCCAGACACCCCTGCCCTGGACAGCCCCGCCCCAGGCACTGCTTCCAGACACCCCCTGGCACCCACACCCTGGGCATCTCACCCAACGCACTGTGCCCCAGACAGCCACACTCTATGAACTGCGTCCCGGGCACCGCGCCCCGACAGCCCGTCCCGGACACTGATCCCAGACACCCTCCCCCCGGGCACTGATCCCGGACACCCCCCCACCCGGGCACCCCCACCCTGGGCATCTCGCCCAAGGCACTGTGCCCCAGACACCCCTGCCCCTATAGTTCCAACTCATGAACTACATCCTGGGCACCATGCCCTGGACACCCCCTCCCCAGGCACTGCTCCCAGACCCCCCCGGGCACCCACACCCTGGGCATCTCGCCCAAGGTACTGTGCTCTGGAAACCCCCACCCTGGACACCCCCACCCCAGGCATTGCTCCCGGACACCCCTCCGGGCACCCCCACCCTGGTCATCTTGCTCAGGGCACTGTGCCCCACACTCCCCTGCCCCAGACAGCTCCACCCCAGGCACTGCTCCCAAACACCCCCCAGGGAACCCCCACCATAGGCATCTCACCCCGGGCACTGTGCTTCAGACCCCCGCCCCAGGCACTGCTCCTGGACACCCCTCCGGGCACCCCCAGCCTGCACATCTCGCCGAAGGCACTGTGCCCCAGACACCTCCCATCCTGGACCCCCTCGGCACTGGACCCACATCACAGCTCCCTCAGGGCACAACACTCAGATACACACTCCCCACACTGACCCCCACTGGGCACTGTGCTCCAAATCTCCTGCCCTCCTTGGGCACCACAGACAGATCACTCCACCCTCTGGGGGATGGGTGCACAGACATTGGGGTGGGGTATGGGTGTGTGGGGTGGGTGGATGGATGGATAGAGGGGTGTGATGGAGAATGGGGGATGGGGTGCGTGGGGTCAATGGGTGGATGGAGGAGCATGTCAGGGGATGCATGCGTGGATGGAGAGGTGTGGCGGAGGAGGACAGGTGGGAGGCAGGATGGGTGACTGGAGGAGTAAGGAGGGTGTCTGGATCTGGAATGGGTGGATGGAGGGGTGCATAGGGGAAGGGCGGGTGGCTGGACAGGGGATGTGTGGATGGAGAGGTACATGGTGCAGTGGGTGGGTGGATGGTTGGGTCATGGGTGGTTGGAGGAGTGTGTGTGGGGATGGGTGCATGTGATGATGGAGGGGTGCATGGGGGGATGAGTGGGTGGATGGATGGATGGGGGATGGGTGGATGGAGGGGTGCGTGCGTGGATGGAGAGGGGTGCATGGGGGGATGGATGGGTGGGTGGATGGGGGATGGGTGGATGGAAGGGTGCGTGGTTGGATGGAGGGGTGCGTGGGTGGATGGAGAGGGGTGCATGGGGGGATGGGTGGGTGGCTGGATGGGGGTTGGGCAGATGGAAAGGCACAAGGGGGAATGGTTTTTCCAGTGCTGCCCATTGCCAAAACAGCAGTGCAGGCTCGGCAGTGGCTGGCTGGCCGCTGTGGTTGTCTCCCTCCAGGGTGGCTCCCACAGCCAGTGCCTGCCCCATGGGCTTGCAGGGGATGTGGCTCAGTACGTGAAGCTTGGACAGCACAGAATCGGGCCCCACCCCAGAGGTGGCTGCATGTCAGCACCGGGTGAGCCATCCCCATGAGGCGTTAGGTGCAGCTGCTCCCCAGCTGCCCTGCCTGAGAGGTGACTACACCTCAGTGCTGGGCAAGCCATCCCCGTGTGTCCAGGCCTGTGGGGTGAAAGGCTGCAGAGGCAGGGGATTTGGGGTCTTCGGGCAGGATCTCAGAGCCCAGGAGTCCTGCGCTGGCACCAGCCAGGGCTGGGAACCCTGTAGTCACCGCCCCGCTGTGCTGTCTGTCCCCAGGGTGCAGGACTTGCCGGGTGCCAGGGGAGCGGGGTCTGTCTGGCCCGGCCCACTGGCTCCAGTCAATCATTAATCGCGGCAAGGAGATGGCTGAGAAAGACGGTGAGTCCCGGGGGAGCTGGGCTGCAGGTTGTTCCTGCCCCAGTCCCACATCCCACTCCCTGCCCCAACCAGTGCCCCCGCCCAGTGCCATGTCCCCCATGATTGGGAGATCCCTGATGCTACCCACGCCCCTGCCCTCTCCCCAATCCCTCCTACTTTCCCTGATCCAACACCCCCATCTCCAGTCCGCCCACCCCCTCCCCCATTCCTGATCCTACAACTTCCCCGGTCCCATATTCCACTTCCTTCCCCAATCCCTGATCCCATCCCTCCCCCAGTCCCAAATCCCACACCCCATCCCTTCCCAATCCCTGATCCCACCCCTCCCCCATGTCCCATATTCCACCCCCCCATTCCTGATCCCACAACTCCCCCAGTCCCCTATCCTTCCCACCCCTTCCCAATCCCTGATCCCACGTCCCTCCCCTTCTCCCGTCCCATATCCTACACCCCACCCCTCCCCAATCCCAGATCCCACACCACCGCCTCTCCCCAATCCCTGATCCCACGTCCCTCCCCAGTGCAATGTTCCACATTCCACCCCTTCCCAATCCCTGATCCCATGTTCCAGCCCCTCCCCAATCCCTGATCCCACTCCTCCCCCGGCCCCATATTCCACACCCCTGCCCTTCCCAATCCCTGATCCCAGGTTCCTGCCCTCTTCCCAATCCCTCCCCCCTTCCCTGATCCAACACCCCCTTCTCCAGTCCCCCACCCCTCCCCAATCCCTGTTCCCACCCCTCCCCCAGTCCCTGATCCCACACTCCCACCCCTCTCCCAATACTACATCCCGCACCCCTCTGCCCCCTTCCCAATCCACACCCCCCCCCTTTTCTGATCCCACCCTCCCTCCCTGAACTGGAGCAGAAATCGATCATTAACAGTGCCAGATGGCTAGGCAGAGGACACAAGAGGGTCACGCTGCCTGAGCTGAGCTCCGTGCTGGTCCCACACTCCAGGCTGGCCCTTTCCCCCGCCCTAGAGCCTGGGGCAGGCTGGGGAGAAGGGGCAGGGCCAGGGGCAGATGGGGTGGGGAGGTATGTGGGTGGGGCGGCGAGTGAAGCCTGCAAGGGAGGGGTGGGGAGTTTGTGCATGGCTGGCGGGGGTGAGGAGCTGGCCCAGCTGGCAGAGGAGGGGCAGAGGTGATATTGTTGCATGTCTGAAGTTAATGGCGGTTTGAGATTGTCACGTAGGCGGGTCAGCTGGAATTCTGTAACCAAAATTCTCAGTCGGCAATCGGCACAGCCCTGTGTACGGCACAGCAAGAACAGATCCAGCCCCACCCCGCGGCCATGTCCCTTCTCCACTGGAATGGGTGGGATGCGCAGTTTCATCCCCCAACTAGGTTCCAAACCTTCTGTCATTATATAGACAAAGAGACCCCCTCCTTGCCACAAAAACCTGCCCAGAATGAGGGGTGCTGGGGGTGCTGCAGCTCCCCCCGGCTTGAAGTGGTTTCCATCATATCCAGGGTGTACAGTTTGGTTCAATGGCTCTCAGCACCCCTATACACATTGTTCCAGTCTCCCTGACCAAGAACCATGTGTTCTGATGGGATTTCCTTTCAGAGGAAATCTGTACTGATCGATGTGTGAAGGCATCATCATTTACAGTAGAGACGATCAACGTTGTTCAAGATAATCTCTCTCAGTGGGTCCTTCTTTCCCCACCATGGTCATTCTTCCCTAGTGATTCCCCCTAGGAAACATCATCCCTCAGCAATCCCATTTGCTTACATCAGCATTAGATCTATATTCATCGAATCGTAGGACTGGAAGGGACCTTGAGAGATCATCTAGTCCAGTCCCCTGCACCCATGGCAGGACTAAGTATTATCTAGACCATCCCTGGCAGGTGTTTCTCCAACCTGCTCTTAAAAATCTCCAGTGATAGATTCAACAACCTTTCTAGTCAATATATTCCAGTGCTTAACCAGCCTGACAGGAAGTTTTCCGTAATATCCAACCTAAACCTCCCTTGCTGTAATTTAAGCCCATTGCCTCTTGTCCTATCCTCAGAGGTTAAGAAGAACAATTTTTCTCCTTCCTCCTAGTAACAACCTTTTGTGTGCTTGAAAACTGTTATCATGTCCCCTCTCAGCCTTCTCTTCTCCAGACTAAACAAACCTAGTTTTTTTTATCTTCCTTCATAGGTCATGTTTTCTAGATGTTTAATCATTTTTGTTGCTCTTCTCTGGACCCTCTCCAATTTCTCCACATCTTTCCTGAAATGTGCCCAGAAGTGGACACAATACTCCAGTTGAGGCCTAATCAGCGCAGAGTAGAGCAGAAGAATTACTTCACGTGTCTTGCTTACAACACTCCTGCTAATACATCCCAGAATGATGTTGGCTTTTTTTGCAACAGTGTTACACTGTGGACTCATATTTAGCTTGTGATCCACTATGAGCACCAGATCTCTTTCCGCAGTACTCCTCCCTGGGCAGTCGTTTCCCATTTTGTATGAGTGCAACTGATTGTTCCTTCCTAAGTGGAGCACTTTGCATTTGTTCTTATTGAATTACATCCTATTTACCTCTGACCATTTCTTCAGTTTGTCCAGATCATTTTGAATTTTAATCCTATCTTTCAAAGCACTTGGAAACCCTCCCAGCTGGGTGTCCTCCACAGCCTTTATAAGTATACTCTCTCTACCATTATAGAAATCATTGAGGAAGATATTGAACAGAACTGGACCCCGAATTGATCCCTTGAGGGACCCCACTTGTTATGCCCTTCCAGCATGACTATGAACCACTGATAACTGCTCTCTGGAAACGGTTTTCCAGCCAGTTATTAACCCACCTTCTAATAGCTCCATCTAGGTTGTGTTTCCCAGTTTGTTTATGAGAAAGTCATGTGAGATGGTATAAAAAGCTTTACTAAAATCAAGATATATCATATCTACTGCTTCCCTCCTACCCACAAGTTTGTTACTCCCTCTAAGAAAGCTATCAGGTTGGTTTGACAAGTTTTGTTCTTGACAAACATGCTGACTCTTACTTATCATCTTATTATCTTCTAGATGTTTGCACATTGTTTGCTTAATGATTTGCTTCATTATCTTTCTGAGTACAGAAGTTAAGCTGACTGGTCTGTAATTCCTCAAGTTGTCCTTATTTCTGTTTTTATATATGGGCACTAGATTTGCCCTTTTCCAGTCTTCTGGAATCTCTCCTGTCTTCCATGACTTTTCAAAGATAATTGCTAATGGCTCAGATATCTCCTCAGTCAGCTCCTTGAATATTCTAGGATACATTTCATCAGGCCCTGGTGACTTGAAGACATCTAACTTGTCTAAGTAATTTTGACTTGTTCTTTCCCTATTTTAGCCTCTGATTAAGGCACTCAAGGATATCTAGTGTTCTATAGGCATGGAGATGCCACAGATTATTAGATTAAAGCCCAGTAGATAAAATACGTGACTAGAGTTACTTATAGGACAAGGCCCAGAATTCAAACATCTCCTTTGTTAATATCATACAGATTCTAAAGCATAGTTGATATATAAATGGATCAAATATATGGAAAGTAAAGAACTAAAAGGGTGAATATTTACTAACAAATAGTAACAATACTGTCAGATGGCAGCTGCAGGGGTGTTACAGGCATTATCAACTTAGGGATTCTTCATGGAGTATGGAGGTGAAATGATCTGATAGCTGTATAATAGGTACACGTACCCCTCCCTCCATCTCCACACACATCTCATCCATCCATCTATTCATGTATCCATCTATCCAGTCCCACACATACCTCTCCATCCAGCCAGTTCCACATGTATCCATACATCCATCTCCACACATGACTCTCAGTCCATCCATCCATCTATCTTTACACAAATCCATGCATCCACCCCCACATGTATCTATCCATCCATTCCCACACATATCCATCCATCCATCCATCCATTCCCACGTATACCTCTCCATCCATCTGTCCATCTATCCATCCATCTCCACATGTACCCTCCATCTATCCTCATATCTATCCCTTCATTCTCCTGTCTCTCTGTCTGTACATACATACATCTCCACATGCATCTATCCATCCACACATGTACCCCTCCATCCATCTAGCTCCATGTGCATCCGTCCATTCCCACACATGCCCCTCCACTCATCCATCCATCCCCACGTGTATCCATCTATACATCTATCTACACACACACACTCCTCCATCCTTCCAGCCAGCCCACATAGAATCATGGAAGTGTAGGACTGGAAGGTTCCATGAGAGGTCATCTAGTCCAGTGTCCTGCACTCATGGCAGGACTAAGTATTATCTAGACCATCCCTGACAGTTGTTTGTCCAATCTGCTCTTAAAAATCTCCAATGATGGAGATTCAACAACCTTCCTAGGCAATTTATTCCAGTGCTTAACCACTCTGACAGGAAGTTTTTCGTAATGTCCAACCTAAACCTCCCTTGCTGCAATTTAAGCCCATTGCCTCTTGTCCTATCCTCAGAGGTTAAGAAGAACAATTTTTCTCCTTCCTCCTAGTAACAACCTTTTGTGTACTTGAAAACTGTTATCGTGTCCCCTCTCAGCCTTCTCTTCTCCAGACTAAACAAACCTAGTTTTTTTATCTTCCTTCATAGGTCATGTTTTCTAGATGTTTAATCATTTTTGTTGCTCTTCTGTGGACCCTTTCCAATTTCTCCACATCTTTCCTGAAATGTGGCACCCAGAAGTGGACACAATACTCCAACTGAGGCCTAATCAGTGTGGAATAGAGTGAAAGAATTACTTCACATGTCTTCTTGCTTACAACACACCTGCTAATACATCCCAGAATGATGTTCGCTTTTTTTGCAGCAGCGTTACGCTGTTGACTCATATTTAGCTTGTGATCCACTATGACCCCCAGATCCCTTTCCACAGCAGTCCTTCCTAGGCAGTCATTTCCCATTTTGTATGAATGCAACTGATTGTTCCTTCCTAAGTGGAGTACTTAGCATTTGTCCTTATTGAATTTCATCCCATTTACTTCAGACCATTTCTCCAGTCTGTCCAGATCATTTTGAATTTTATTCCTGTCCTCCAAAGCACTTACAACCCCTCCCGGGTTGGTATCCACAAACTTTATAAGTGTACTCTCTATGCCATTATCTAAATCATTGATGAAGATATTGAACAGAACTGGACCCAGAACTGATCGCTGCAGGACCCCACTTGATATACCCTTCCAACTTGACTGTGAAACACTGATAACTACTTTCTGGGAACAGTTTTCCAGCCAGTTATGCACCCACCTTCTAATAGCTCAATCTAGGTTGCATTTCCCCAGTTTGTCTATAAGAAGGTCATGCGAGATAGTATCAAAAGCTTTACTGAAGTTAAGATATACCACAAATACCACTTCCCCCCATCCACAAGTCTTGTTATGCTGTCAAAGGAAGCTATTGGGTTGGTTTGACGCAATTTGTTCTTGACAAATCCATGCTGATTGTTATTTATCACCTTATTATCTTCTAGGTGTTTGCAAATTGATTGCTTGATTATTTGCTCCATTATCTTTCTTGGTACAGAAGTTAAGCTGACTGATCTGTAATTCCCTGGGTTGTCCTTATTTCCGTTTTTATAGATGGGCACTAGATTTGCCCTTTTCCAGTCTTCTGGAATCTCTCCTGTCTTCCATGACTTTTCAAAGATAATTGCTAATGGCTCAGATATCTCCTCAGTCAGCTCCTTGAGTATTCTGGAATGCATTTCATCAGGCCCTGGTGACTTGAAGACATCTAACTTGTCTGAGTCATTTTTAACTTGTTCTTTCCCTATTTTAGCCTCTGATCCTACCTCATTTTCACTGGCATTCACTATGTTAGACGTCCAATTGTTACTAACCTTTTCGGAGAAAACCGAAACAACAAAGTCGTTCATCACTTCTGCCATTTCCACATTTTCTGTTACTGTTTCCCCCTCTCCCACCGTTGAGTAATGGGCCTACTCTGCCCTGGTCTTCCTGTTGTTTCTCATGTATTTGTAGAATGTTTTCTTGCTACTCTTTATGTCTCTAGCTAGTTTGATCTCGGTTTGTGCCTTGGCCTTTCTAATTTTGTCCCTACAGACTTGTGTTAGTTGTTTATATTCATCCTTTGTAGTTTGACCTAGTTTCCAATTTTTGTAGGACTCTTTTTTTTTTTTAGTTTCAGATCATTGAAGATCTCCTGGGTAAGACAGGGTCATCTGTTGCCGTACTTCCTGTCTTTCCTTTGAAGTGGGGTAGTTTGCTCTTGTCCCCTTAATTACATCTCTAAGAAAAACTGCCAACTCTCTCAAACTCTTTCCCCCATTATACTTCCTTCCCATGGGATCTTACCTACCAGCTCCCTGAGTTTGCTAAAGTCTCTGCCTTCTTTTTTCTTTATTGTGCTGTTTTCCCTCCTACCAATTCCTCAGAGTCACAAACTCATCATGATCAGTTCATGATCACTTTCACCTAAGCTGCCTTCAACTTTCAAATTCAACCAGTTCCTCCCTATTTGTTAAAATCAAATCTAGAACAGCCTCTCCCCAGTAGCTTTCTCCACCGTCTGAAATAAAAAAAAATTCTCCAATACAGTTCAAGAACTTCTTGGATAATCTTTGCCCTGCTGTATTATTTACATATGCCACACCCTCCCTCGCTCCCTCCCTCCCTCCATCTCCATATGTATCCCTCCTTCCCTCCATCCATCCATTCATCCATTCATCTCCACATGTACCCATCCTTCCATCCATTCATTCATCTCCACATGACCCCTCCTTCCCTCCATCCATCCTTCCATCCTTCTCCACGTGTACCCGTTCTTCCCTCCCTCCACCCATTCATCTCCACATGTACCCGTCCTTCCATCCATCCATCCATTCATCCATCTCCACATGTACCCCTCTTTCCCTCCCTCCATCCATCCATTCATCTCCACATGTACCCGTCCTTCCATCCATCCATCCATTCATCCATCTCATGTACCCCTCCTTCCCTCCATCCATCCATTCATCCATCCATTCATCTCCACATGTACCCCTCCTTATCTCCATCCATCCATTCATCCATCCATTCATATCCACATGTACCCTTCCTTTCCTCCATCCATTCATCCATCTCCACATGTACCCCTCATTTCCTGACTCCATCCGTCCACTCATCCATGCCATGTCTGTCCATTTCCGTGGCTTTCAGTCTCCCCTTTTTCCCAACAGTAGAGCTGTACTTTGGCCTGGCTGATTTCGGGGGCCTGTGCTGGGCGGCAGTGGGTCGGTTGGAGGTGACGGTGGGAACGGTTCTCCTGAGCTGCTTGGCGGGATCCCAGTGCAGGGATTGCTCCAGCAAGGCTGGCAGGTCGTTGCTATGGTGTGCCAGCGAGAGGCACTGGGGTCCTGTCCCTCTTCCCTCCCCTGTCTAGCTTGGAGGGGTGTTTCCCCAGCACCAATCGGGCTGGCCTGTGGCTTCTACAAGGCCTGGTGCTTTCTCAGCAGTTCCCCATGGTAACAGTTGGTGTCCTGGGAGAGTCACAAGGAATCTGACCCGTCAGGGTGGGGCAGGTGCACCTCAGGGCTGGGATGTTCAACAAGGACAAGTGCAGAGTCCTGCACTAAGGACAGAAGAATCTCATGCACTGCTACAGGCTGGGGACCAACTGGCTAAGCCGCGGTGGGCAACCAGAGCCTGAGAAGGAGCCAGAATTTACCAATGTACATTGCCAAAAAGCCACAGTAACATGTCAGTAGCCATAGGGGCCGACTCTGTGGGTGCTCTGGGGCTGGACACCCACAGGGAAAAATTAGTGGGTGCTCTGCACCCACCAGCAGCCAAGCTCCCCTTACCCCCGGTCCCACCTCCTCCTCCCCTGAGCGCGCTGTGTCCCCGCTCCTCCACCTACCTCTCAGCGCCTGCCGCCACCAAACAGCTGTTTGGTGGTGTAGCAAGCTCTGTGAGGGACGAGGGAGGAGTGAGAACATGGCGCACTCGGGAGGAGGCACAGCAGAGGCAAGGCCGGGGAGGGGATTTGGGGAAGAAGTTGGAATACGGGCAGGGAGGGGGTGGAGTTGGGGCAGGGACTTTGGGGAAGGAGTTGGAATGGGGGGAGGGCAGGGGTGGAGTCGAGGTGGGGCCAGGTGCAGAGGCGGCTCAAGCACCCACTGGCACGAGTAGAAGTCGGTGCCTATGTCAGTAGCCCCCCCATCAGACTTCCCCAGCTCCCAGAGCCTCCCAGCCACCAGTAACCCCACCGATCAGTGCCTCCCCTGCCCTCCCTGATCAGTTGTTTCGTGACGTGCAGGAGGCTCTGGGTCAGGGGGTGGGAGAAGCGAGAGCACTGGAGGCTCAGGGGAGGGGATGGGAAGGGGTGGATTGGGGGCAGAGCCTGTGGAAGAGCCAGGGGTTGAGCAGTGAGCCCTCACCCCCCAGGCACATTGGAAAGTTGGCTCCTGTAGCTCCAGCCCCAGAGTCGATGCCTATACAAGGAGCCACATATTAACTTTTGAGGAGCCACATGTGGCTTGGAGCTACAGGCTGGCCACCCCTGGGCTAAGCAGCAGCTCTGCAGAAAAGGCCCTGGGGATTACAGTGGATGAGAAGCTGGATATGAGTCAGCAGTGTGCCCTTGTTGCCAAGAAGGCTAACGGCATATTGGGCTGCATTAGTAGGCACATTGCCAGCAGATCGAGGGATGTGATCATTCCCCTCTATTCTGCACTGGTGAGTCCACATCTGGATACTGTGTCCAGTTTTGGTCCCCACAGTACAGAAAGGATGTGGACAAATTGGAGAGAGTCCAGCGGAGGGCAATGAAAATGGTCAGGGGTCTGGAGCACGTGACTGATGAGGAGAGGCTGAGGGAACTGGGATTGTTTAGTCTGCAGAAGAGAAGAATGAGGGGGGATTTGATAGCTGCTTTCAACTACCTGAAAGGGGGTTCCAAAGAGGATGGATCTAGACTGTTCTCAGTGGTACCTGATGACAGAACAAGGAGTAATGGTCTCAAGTTGCAGTGGTGGAGGTTTAGGTTGGATATTAGGAAAAACTTTTTCACTAGGAGGGTGGTGAAGCACTGGACTGGGTTACCTAGGGAGGTGGTGGAATCTCCTTCCTTAGAGGTTTTTAAGGTCAGGCTTGATAAAGCCCTGGCTGGGATGATTGAGTTGGGGTTAGTCCTGCTTTGAGCAGGGGGTTGGACTAGATACCTCCTGAGGTCCCTTCCAGCCCTGATATTCTATGCTGCACGAGCACGGAGAGCCTGGGGGGTGGGGGGTGGGGGGTTGTGCCACGGGAAGAAGCCAGCTTGGGTTAGTGGCTGCAGTGGCTCTTTTGGTGACACCACTGCCCCAGCTGCTCACGCGGCCCTGCAGCTGGGGGGTGACCCCTGTCTCTAGGGCGGCTGCTCACATGGCTCTGCTGCTGGGGGGGTTACCCCGTCCCTGGGGCAGCTGCTCACGCGAGTGGGGCTCACCTGTGCTTGGGGCGGCTGCTTATGCGACCTCACACCTGGAGTGGGACTGACCCAGCAGCGACTCTTTTTCTGATGGAAAATCAGGTTCTCAAGAAAACGTTTTGACAGAAGAGGGAGGGGGATGTGGTGGGGGAGGCTGGGAGCCAGGACACTCGGGTTCTCTCCCCAGCTTTGGGAGGAGAGTGGAGTCTAGTGGTTAGAGCAGGCCAGGCTGGGAGCCAGGACTCCTGGGTTCTATCTCCGAGAACTTTCTGATTTTCCCTTGGGATTAAAAAATGAAATGTGGAGACTGAAAACTGATGGGGGGGGGGGGCATATTTGGTGTTTTGACAAAAAGTGAGAATTTTCCTGAGGGGGTGGGGCTCAGGGAGCCTGCAAAGGGCTTTCCAAGGGCCTTGGGGTTCTACCAATGCGGCTTTCTGGGAGTTCCCTTCAGTTTATTTGCCATAAGCCTTTTGCAGCTTCCCCACTGGCTCAACTGGCCATTAGGTACCCTCTGGCACTGCCCCCCCCGGCCTTGTGCCAGGCGCTGCACAGCCCACGATAGCCAGGCTCTGTCCCAGAGAACATCGGCCTTGTTGCCCCGGCACTGCCTGGGGCTGTACGTGTCTGGCCAGGTCTGGCTCTGCCCAGGGACGCCCAGAGAGCTGGGTTCCCGGAGGGCTCCTGCTAGTGGTACTGCCCATCGCTGGCCCTGCTGTGCCACCCCGTGACGACTGTCCACCCACTCACCCACACAGCCCAGTTGTGTGACCCTAGGGCAACTGTACACACACACACAGACACACGCACCAGTTGTGTGACCCTAGGGCAACTGTACACACACACACACACACACACACACACACACACACACACACACACACACACACACACACACACACAGCCCAGCTGTGTGACCCTAGGACAACTGTATACACACATACAACCCTTCTTTGCTCCCCAGGTGAATGTACACACACATAACCCCATTGTGTGACGTTACGGTGACTGTACACACATATACAGTCCCACTGTGCTCCCCTGTGTGACTGTCCACACGCACAGAGCCCCATTGTGTGACCCTAGGGCAACTGTACACACACACACACACACACACACACAGCCCCATTGTGTGACACCTCCCCAGAGCAACTGTACCCACACATACAGCCCCAGTGTGTCCCCCCGACCCCTCAGGGTGACCTTGTACACACACAGGCTGGTTATGTGACACTAGGACTGTTGAATAAGTGTGTTGCCATGGTATTATTGCAGTGCAGCTGAAGATATAAATCGTGTTGTCCCCTTACATTGTGGAGTGGGTGGTTGGGAGCCAGGACTCCGGGTTCTATCCCCAGCTCTGATTGCCCCTCTCTGTGCCTCAGTTTCCCCATCTGTACATTTCAGAGTAGCACTTGTCCTGTGGTGGAGCAGCCGTGAGGCTGAGCCAGGCCCTGGACCAACCCCCCTTCCCCCACCGCTGGTTCCGGTTCCCCAGGTGTAGGCTAGCAGCTCCCTTCCCCTAGCTGGGCTGGGCTGCAGGTGGGGGGTGGATGTAGGAGCTGATCCTCCCAGGCCAGGTGTGAGGAATCAAAAAACCTGTCCTGCACCCCTTCCCTGTCTGTCCCAGCACAGCATGCGCAGCCCCAGCCCAGATGGCCCCCAGGCTACGAGGCACTGGGCTCGGGGTAGAGCCCTTCAGCCCTGCACTGCGCAGGGGCCGGATTCAGCCACACACCCATGTCCCCACAGAGCCCTCTCCCACCCCCAGGACTCCTGGGGTCTATCCCAGCTTGGCGTGTGCGTGTGGGGGGTGGGGGTTAGTGGTCAGAGCAGGGGGGCTGGGAATCAGTCAACTAAATGAGGGTGCTGCCAGGAACACAGCAACCCCCAGAGCTGTGCTGGGGCTTTGGGGTGAACGCTGACTATGAGAACAAAACAACCCCTCCTCAGCCCCTGCCCTGCTCCCTACAACAGCATGGAGCTCCCTGCAAAACCTGGCCCCCACCTCCTGCTGTGCCCCCTGCCCAGTGCCCTGCAGCATGGCACCCCCAGCTGCTGGGGGACCTTCCTGTAGGGGCACACAGGGAACTCAGTGTCCAGGAGTGGATGCGCTGGCGCTAGACAGGGCAAGTGAGCGGTGGGGGCTCGCAGTGAGTGGCACCATGGGGCCCCTGTGACCCTGCTGTGCCTGAGGGGGTGGGGGTGGGGGCAGCATCCCCAGCAGGGGCCCCAGGAATGGGAACAGCCTTGCCAGGTGCCTTCTGGCACTGCGTCTCTGTGGGTCACTGCACCCTGCCCGAGGGCAAAGTCCCCCTGGACCAACCCCCACCCCGCCACGCTCGGTCTGTGGGCACAGAATTCATTAACTCTTCGCTCTGGGGCTGGGAGCCAGGACTCCTGGGTTCTGTGCCCAGCTCTGGGAGGGGAGTGGGGTCTGGTTGGTTAAAGCAGGCGGGGGGGTGGGATCCAGGACTCCTGAGTTCTGTGCCCAGCTCTGGGAGGGGAGTGGGGTCTGGTGGGTTAAAGCAGGCGGGGGCCTGGGAGCCAGGACTCCTGGGTTCTGTGCCCAGCTCTGGGAGAGGAGTGGAGTCTGGTGGGTTAAAGCAGGCGGGGGGCTGGGAGCCAGGACTCCTGGGTTCTGTGCCCAGCTCTGGGAGGGGAGTGGGGTCTGGTGGGTTAACACAGGTGGGGGCTGGGAGCCAGGTCTCCTGGGTTCTATTCCTGGTACAAGGAGGGGGAGTTCAGGTGGTTACGGGGCAGAGGCTTGGAGCCTCCCCCCCATTGGATCTTCAGGCCCCTATTTCATCCCCAGTCCTACTTTCCCCTCCCTCCATCCCTCTGGTACCACAGCAACCCTGGGCGGGAGGGTGACAGGAGCCCACAGGGCTGGCTGAATGGGGAGGAGTGGGGAGGGGGGCAGGCAGGTTCCCAGGCTGGGTGCTGAGGCTCTTTGACTCCTCCAGGGTGAGATATGGGGCTGCTGAGCGGAGGCAGGATGCCAGGGTCAGCCCCAGGGCCATGTGCTGGGGTGGGGGTGGGGTCCCAGGCAGCCGGGGGGAGTCAGTGCCACAGCCTGTGCTGAGAAGCAGGAAAGGGGGGGTCCTTCCTAGCCCCTGTAACCCCCCTCCTGTTCCAGGAGGCCCCAAGGTGCCGTGCTGGTCGCTGCCCAAGGTTGTGGCTGTCGTGACAGGTGGTTTCCTGCTCTTAGCTGGCATCGGAGCCAGCGTGTGGGCCATTGGTAAGAACCTGCCCCCCAGGACCCCTCACTCCCAATATGCAACCCCCTGTTATCCCAGCCCTGGGCTCCCCCTGCCTGGGCCCCTGAAGCCCCCTGCTAGCCCCCCACTACCCCTCCCCAACCAGCAAATGCCTCTTACTCCTGTCCTATAGCCCCCTGCTAGCCCCACCTGCCAGCGCCCCCCGAGCTCACATTCCCTGGTACCATATCCTCATCCCTATCATAGCCACGGGTGCACCTGGCGCTCCCCCTGCTGGGCATGGTGGGCTCTGCATGTGCTCTAAGGCTCTCTGGTCTCTTGCAGTGACATCTGTGCTGGGGAGCAACAGTGAAGGACTGTATGGTGGTAAGTGGGGGAGCCCCCTGCTCAGGGCCCTATGACTGGGAGCTGATGCCCCCCCTCCATATGGGAGTCTGACACTCTCCCCCGTGTGCACACCAGGGCAGGGCCCAAATCCTCCTCCTCTAACCCACCAGAGCCGGGGATAGAACCAAGGAGTCCTGTCTCCCAGCCACTCCTCCTGTGCCCATCAGACCCTGCTCCCCTCCCAGAGCTGGAGACAGAACCCAGAGGTCCTGGTTCAAAGCCCCCCCGGCCAACCCAACCCAATCCCCCACTCTCCTCCCAGAACCAGGCATAGATCCCAGGGGTCCTGACTCCCAGTGGAGGCCTCTTGTCCACTGGATCCAGTTGCTACTCTGTGGGTGTTAGTAGGAAATTGGCTGCTCTGTGAACAGCCCAGAGCCCTGTCCTGATCCACCCTCCCTGTTGCTAAGTGTCCGGGGGTAGCCGTGTTAGTCTGTATCCACAAAAACAACAAGGAATCCGGTGGCACCTTAAAGACTAACAGATTTATTTGGGCATAAGCCTTCATGGGTAAAAAAACCGCTTCTTGGGTAAAACAACACTGAAGAAGTGGTTTGTTAACAACGAAAGCTTATGCCCAAATAAATCTGTTAGTCTTGGGGGGGTGCCACCGGACTCCTCCCTGTTGCCGGGACATCTGTTGTAGTGCTGAGAATGGCCACTGGAGGGAGACATGGACCAAGGCCGACCCAGGGTGCTCATACAGGGCTGGAGGGGAGGTGGAGGGTGACACATGAAGTTTTTAGACCATTGCTCAGCGCTGCCCTCTCCAACTCCACAGTCCAGGTCAGTTCGGCCGACCTCCGGCTCACACTGTATGATGAGAGTGAGAGCAAATGGCGCCTCATCTGCTCCACCTCCTCCAATGCCCTGGTGGCTGCGCTGAGCTGTGCAGAGATGGGCTTCGTCAGGTACCAGCCTGGGATAGCAGGGGGCTGTGGGTCGGGAGTGAGGGTCAGTGACAGAGCTGGGGGGACCCAAGGCTGGGATAGCACGTGCTGCAGGTCAAGAGTGAGGGGCACTGGCAGAGCTGTGGGGGGGAGCCCAGGGATGGGCTAGCAGGGGCTGCAGATCAGGAGTGAGGGGCACTGGCAGAGCTCGAAGTGGGGAGCCTAGGGTTGGGCTGGCAGGGGCTGCCGGTCAGTAGTGAGGGGCGCTGACAGAGCTGGTGGGGGACCCAAGGCTGGGATATCAGGGGCTGCGGGTCGGGAGTGAGGGGTGCTGACAGAGCTGGGGGAGGGGGGGGCCCAGGCTGGGATAGCAGGAGCTGCGGGTCGGGAGTGAGGGGTGCTGACAGAACCGGGGGAGACCCAAGGCTGGGATAGCAGGGGCTGTGGGTCGGGAGTGAGGGTGCTGGGGCAGATCTCTGACGAGTTGGCTGCCTGTGGGTGACGCTGTCCCCTCCCCAGGTCTCTCTGGCACTCGGAGCTGGATGTGGAGCACGCGGGCACCAATGGGACCTCGGGATATTTCTGTGTGGACGAGTCTCGCCTGCCCCTGGCCCGTAGACTCAGTGAGGTCGTCTCCATCTGGTGCGTGGGGCGGGGCGGGGGGCTCAGCCGCGGGTGCCGTGCTGCTAAGAGGGGGCAGGGGAACTCTGTGGGCAGCCCTTCCCCCACGCCTGGGCTGCTGGATCCCTGGGAAGTGGTTACTCTTATATTGGCATTTTGGTGGATCAGTGTGTTTGTGTGTGTGTGTCCCTGTCCCGCTACCCCCTGCTGGAGGGATTTAGCCCTGCTGTGTGTGTGTGTGTCCAGCATTTCTTAAGCCTATGGCCTAGTATGACTAAGCTGACATATTACAGGCCTCAGCCTGTAGGCCAGGCCTTCCAGCCCTGTTTATCTGTATCCCTTCGGACTACTGATCAGTCGAATATTTCTGTAGTCCTACAACTTACATCTATTTAGCACATAATGTTTCTGTATGATGTTAGTTAATCATAACATCATATAATAAATTAATGATAATGAACCAAGTGTGTGTGTGTGTGTGTGTGTGTGTCCCTGCTGGAGGGGGTGAGCCCTGCTGTGTGTGTCTGTCCCCATGTGTCCCAGCTCACACCTACTTTCTGTCCTTTTCTGTCGAGCCCTGTCTCTGTCAGTGAACGTACGTGGGTCTGAGGTGTGCAAACATGTCCGTGTCTGTGGGAGTGGCACCTTCCCCAGATGCTCAGTGAGGGGTGAACATGCACCTCACACACAACCCCTCCTACCCCACCCTCACGCTGACCCCTCACGTTTCTGTCTTACAGCGACTGCCCGACGGGCCAGTTCCTTGCGACTCTCTGTCAAGGTATGGAGCCCTCAGCCTTGGGCGTAGCCCCATCCAACACCCTGTCCTTCCATCCCTCCACCCACCTCCATACACACATAGCCAGCCAGCCATCTACTGACCCATCCATCTCAGCTCCGACACCCCCCCATCCATCTCCACATCCATTATCCATCCCTCCAGCCATCTCCATATCCACTCAGCCAGCCATCTACTGACCCGTCCATCTCCACACCTACACCCCCCCATCCATCTCCATATCCATCCAGCCAACCATCTACTGACCCATCCATCTCAGCACAACACACCCCCATCCATCTCCATATCCACTATCCAACCCTTCATCCGTCTCCATATCCACTCAGCCAGCCATCTACTGACCCATCCATCTCAGCTCCGACACCCCCCCATCCATCTCCACATCCATTATCCATCCCTCCAGCCATCTCCATATCCACCCAGCCAGCCATCTACTGACCCGTCCATCTCAGCACAACACCCCCCCATCCATCCATCCATCTATCTCCACATCCACTATCCATCCCTCCATCCGTCTCCATTCCACACACCATCCACCTCCATACTCACCCTGACAGACAGCCATCTACCCACTCATCCATCTCCACACTTACACACCCTCTATCCATCTCTACATCCACTATCCATCCCTTTATCCATCTCCATTCCACACACCCCATCCACCATCCATCCATCCACCTCCATACCTACCCGGACAGACAGCCATCTACCCACTCATCCATCTCCACACTTACACACCCTCTATCCATCTCTACATCCACTATCCATCCCTTTATCCATCTCCATTCCACACACCCCATCCACCATCCATCCATCCACCTCCATACCTACCCGGACAGACAGCCATCTACCCACTCATCCATCTCCACACTTACACACCCTCTATCCATCTCTACATCCACTATCCATCCCTTTATCCATCTCCATTCCACACACCCCATCCACCATCCATCCATCCACCTCCATACCTACCCGGACAGACAGCCATCTACCCACCCATCCATCTCCGCAACTACACCCCCCCATCTGTCCATTCATCTCCACACCCACTATCCATCCATCCATCCATCCCCATTCCGCACCCCATCCACCCATCCATCTCCATTCCACACACCATCCACCTCCATACTCACCCTGACAGACAGCCATATACCCACCCATCCATCTCCACAACTACACACCCCCTATCCATCTCCACATCCACTATCCATCCCTTTATCCATCTCCATTCCACACACCCCATCCACCTCCATACCCACCCTGACAGACAGCCATCTACCGACCCATCCATCTCCACACCTACACCCCCTTATCCATCTCCATATCCACTATCCATCCCTTCATCCATCTCCATATCCACCCAGCCAGCCATCTACTGACCCATCCATCTCAGCTCCGACACCCCCCCATCCATCTCCATATCCACTATCCAACCCTTCATCCGTCTCCATATCCACCCAGACAGCCATCTACCAACCCGTCCATCTCAGCACCGACACCCCCGCATCCATCTCCACATCCATTATCCATCCCTCCAGCCATCTCCATATCCACCTAGACAGCCATCTACCCACCCATCCATCTCCACACCTACACACCCTCTATCCATCTCTACATCCACTATCCATCCCTCCATCCATTTCCATTCCACACACCCCATCCACCATCCATCCATCCACCTCCATACCTACCCTGACAGACAGCCATCTACCCGCCCATCCGTCTCCGCAGCTACACACCTCCATCTGTCCATTCATCTCCACACCCACTATCCATCTATCCATCCATCCATCCCCATTCCGCACCCCATCCATCCAGCCTTCCATCCATCTCCATTCCACACCCCCCCCCATCCATCCATCCATCCACACACCCTGTATCCAGCCAGCCAGCCAGCCAGCCACCCACCTCCATACCTACACAGCCACCCACCCATCCACTATCCATCTATCCATCCATCTCCACACCACACAGCCAGCCCTCCATCCATTCCACACACTCCATCCATCCATCTCCACACCACACAGCCAGCCCTCTATCCCTCCATCCATTCCACACATCCCATCCATCCATCCATCTCCACACCACACAGCCAGCCCTCCATTTATCTCCACACCCTGTATCCATCCATCCACCTCCATATCCAGCCGTCCAGCCATCTACCCATCCATCCATTTCCATACCTTCATACTCCATCGATCCATCCATCCACCTCCATACCCACACACCCCCGTCCCTCTGTTCCCTCGTGTCCACACCTACACCCCTCCATCCATCCTCCTCTGCAGCCACCCCCCTGTTCATCTCCCCTGCACACACCTGTCTGCATGTCCATCCCCATGCACACCACTCTCTCTCTCTCTCTCTAGTCAGTGCCCATCACAATCAGCCCTAATTGGAGCTGGTTGAAATATTTATTTTTTATTTCCAAGGAAAACAGACATTTTTCAGGGAAGTTTCAGACTGCAGAGGACTTGGATTCTGAAGTGTGGCCGCAGTGCTTGTGGGCAGCATAGGTGTTATCTCATGTCCCTGTTCTCGTCCGTGGGCGAGATACCCTGATGCACCAGAGCCAGGGACTCCCAGGATGCACTTGGGTCTCTCCTCCTGGACAGGAACATTGGGTTTTCAACCAGAGCAGAGGCCTTCCCTGAGGAATTTCATTTTGTCAAAAACCCAATTTTCTATTGAGTCCAATGGAGCTACAGCCGATTCACACGGGCTAGGGGCCTGGCCGTATTGACTCCAATGGAGCAACGGCTGATTGACACGGGCTGGGGGTCTGGCCCCATTGACTCCAATGGAGCTACGGCTGATTGACCCCAGCTGGGGTCTGGCCCCATTGACTCCAATGGAGCTACAGCCGATTGACCCCAGCTGGGGTCTGGCCCCATTGACCCCAATGGAGCTACGGCCCATTGACCCCAGCTGGGGTCTGGCCCCATTGATCCCAATGGAGCTATGGCCGATTGACCTCAGCTTGGATCTGGCCCCACTGACTCCAGTGGAGCTACGGCCCATTGACCCCAGCTGGATCTGGCCCCATTGACTCCAGTGGAGCTATGGCAGATTGACCCCAGCTGGGATCTGGCCCCATTAACTCCAGTGGAGCTGTGGCTTATTGACCCCAGCTGGGATCAGGGCCTTATTGTGCCAGATCCTGCACAGGCATTTCCTGGCCCTGCAATTTCCAGCTGAAACAGACAAGAGCCAGCGTGGAAGAAGCTACAGGATAAAATGCAGCCTCCAGAGTAACCCAGGAAACCTCCCTTGGTGTCAGGGTGTCAGGGGAGTCGCCCTGGGGCTGCCCCATTGGTTACCCTGGGACCATACTGGGGGGAGTGGCCAAGGCCCCCAGGGGTGGCTGTGGGGGTAGGGTGGGGGGTTGGTTGTCTCCCCTAGTGGTTGCGGCAGAGAGTGGCTAGCACTGACTGGCGTGTCCCCTGCAGACTGTGGGCGCAGGAAGTTGTCTGTTGACCGGATCGTGGGGGGCCAGGACGCCAGTCTGGGCAAGTGGCCGTGGCAGGTCAGCCTGCACTACGACGGTACCCACCTGTGCGGTGGCTCCATCATCTCCAGCGAGTGGGTTGTCACTGCCGCACACTGCTTCCCTGAGTGAGTGCCCAGCACCAAATGTGGATGGAACCCAGGAGTCCTGCCTTCAGCCCTGCCCCCCTGCTCTAACCACAAGACCCCACTTCCCTCCCAGAGCTGGAGATAGATCCCAGGAGTCTTGGCTCTCAGCTCCCCCCATGCTGTAACCACTAGACCCCACACTCCTGGCAGAGCCAGAGAGAGAACACAGGAGTCCTGGCTCCCAGCCCCCTGCTGTCAGCAGCAGCCCCATCCCTGGTGAGGGAGGGGGTGGCAGCCCCACCTGGCCCCCTGATGCACTGTGTCCATTTGTCCCTCCCTACAGGAGAAACCGGGTGGTGAGCCGCTGGCGGGTTTTCTCAGGCGCCATCTCTCAGGTGTCCAGCAGGGGGCAGCAGGTGGGGGTGACGGGCGTGGTGTACCACGCGGGCTACCTGCCCTTCCTGGACCCCAACAGCGAGGAGAACGGCAACGACATCGCACTGGTGCACCTGGCCACACCTCTCAGCTTCACTGGTGCGTGTGGGCGAGCGGTGACACCTGGGAGTGTGGGGCGCCCGGCACGGGACCTGGGGGTTGCCCCACACACTGTGGGGAGACACCCATGGGGTTGTGTGTGGGTTGCAGTGTGAGAGTGCGAGCCTGTTAGTGTCTGTGGGTGTGTGGAGCAGTTGTGTGTGGGTGAGGGGTGTCTGTAGTGTGTGCGCATTGTGCATTTACCTACCAGCGTGTGGCGTCTGTGTATGGGGCGTGGCGTGTCTGAGGGTTTTGTGTGTGTGTCTGTTGTGCATTTAGTGTGTGGTGCATTTATCTGCGTGCACAGTGTGATGTGTCCGAGTAGTATGTGTGTTGTGTGTATGGTATGCGGGGTGTGTGTTGTGCATGTATCTGTGAGGGCGTGTGTAGCTGTGTTGGGCGTGTGGCTGTGTGGCCATGTGGGTGTGTGGCTGTGTGTGGGTGCACGGGCGTATGGGCGTGTGGCTGTGTGTGGGCGTGTGGCTGTGTGGCCATGTGGGTGTGTGGCTATGTGTGGGCGCACAGGTGTATGGGTGTGTGGCTGTGTGTGGGTGTGTGTAGGCATATGGCTGTGTGGGCATGTGTAGACGTGTGGCTGTGTGGGCTTGTGGCTGTGTGTGGGTGTTTGTGGCTGTGTGTGACTGTGCGGGCATGTGGGAGTGTGGCTGTGTGGGTGTGTGTAGCTGTGTGAGTATGTGGGTGTGTGGGCGTGTGTGGCTATGTGGCAATGTGGGCGTGTGGCTTTGTGGGCGTGTGTGTGTGCAGCTATGTGGCCATGTGGCTGTGTGTGCGTGTGGCTGTGTAGCTGTGTGGGTGTGTGTGGGCATGTGACTGTGTGTGGCTGTGTAGCTGTGTGGCTATGTGGCTGTGTAACTGTGTGTGGCTTTGTAGCTGTGTGGGTGTGTGGCTATGTGGCCGTGTGGGTGTGTGGCTGTGTGGGCATGTGGGTGTTTGGCTGTGTGGCAGCATGTGGCTGTGTGAGTGTGTGGCTGTGTGGGCGTGTTGGTGTGTGTAGCTGTGCGGGCGTGTGGATGTGTGGCTCTGTGGCCATGTGGGCATGTGGCTATGTGGCTGTGTGACTGTGTGTGGCTGTGTACCTGTGTGGCCGTGTGGGTGTGTGGGCATGTGACTGTGTGGGCGTGTGGCTGTGTGTGGTTGTGTGGGCATGTGGGTGTTTGGCTGTGTGGCAGCATGTGGCTATGTGGGTGAGTGTAGCTGTGTGGGCGTGTGTGGGTGAGTGTAGCTGTGTGGGTGTGTGTGGGTGTGTGTAGCTGTGTGTGGGCGTGTGGGTGTGTGTGGCTGTGTGGGTGGCTATGTGTGTGTGTGTGGTTGTGTGTGTGTATGTGTGTGGCTGTGTGACTGTGTGGCACGCAACCCTTATCAGTGCCTCATGCTCAGGCTCTGTCTCCCCAGAGGACGTCCAGCCCGTCTGCCTCCCGGCGCTGGGGCAGCCCCTCCTGGATGGCAAGGTCTGCACCGTGACTGGCTGGGGCAACACCCAGTACTACGGTGAGTGTGCAACTGCCCCCGCACCCCGATATAGCCCCACCCCTAGACACGGCCCTGCCCAGGGACACAGCGCAAGGCCATGCCCTTCCCTGTGGGAGACCAGGAGGAGGGGCCCTCCTCTGGGTCACACAGCTGGGGGTCTGGGGATGGAGGAAGATGGGCCATTCAGCAACAGAGACCTGTGCTAGAGGCTCCACTGGGGTTGCCAACTTTCTAATTCCTGGTAACCAGACCCCCAAGGCCCCATCCCCTGCTCCGCCACTCCCCCCTAAGGCCCTGCCCCACCCCACCCTCATCACCCCTTCTCCCGCCCCCGCCCCCGTTTACTCACTGGATCCTCTTCAAGGGGCTGGGTGAGGGCTCCAGCTGGGGTGCAGGCCTCGGGTGGGGCATGGCACGAGGGCTCGGACAGGCGGGTCGGGAGTGTGTGTGGGGGTGAGGGATCCAGCTGGGGTGCAGGCTTCTGGAGTGGGGCTGGGACGAGGGGCTGGTGCAGGGGGTGGGGTGTGCGGGGCGGAGGGCTCCAGCTCGTGTGCATGGCTCTGAGGGTGCGGCTGGGGACGAGGGCTGGGCAGGGGGTTGGTTGGGGAGGGTAGGGCTCCAGCTGGGGTGCAGGCTCTGGCGTGGGGCTGGACAGGCTAGGCAGGGGTGGTGTAGGAGGTGAGGGCTCCATGGGGGTGCATGGCTCTGGGTGGGCTGGCGAGAGAGGGTTGCGGCACGGGGTTGGGGTGTGGGGGGTGAGGATCCAGCTGGGCGTCAGGCTCTGGGGTGGGGCTGGGCGCAGGGGGTTGGGTACGGGAAGGGTGAGGGATCAGCGGAGTGCAGGCTCTGGGGTTGGGACTGGTACGAGGGGTGGGGCAGGGGTCGGGCAGGACTCGGTGTGGGGGGGTGACGGGCTCCAGCTGGGGGTGCAGGCTCTGGGGTGGGGCTGGGGACTATGGGCTGGGGCAGGGGGTTGGGGTGCGGCAGGGGGTGCAGTGAGGCTAAGGCAGGCTCCCTGCCTGCCCTGGCTCCGCGCTGCTCCCGGAAGCGGCCGGCAGGTCCCTGCAGGCCCTAGGCAGAGGGGCCGGGGGCCCTGCACGCTGCGTGTCTACGGGGATTGCTCTTGGCCACGGTTCCCAGCCAATGGGATCTGCAGGGGTAATGCCTGCGGGTCCCTGATTGCCCCTGTGCCTAGGAGCCGCAGGGACATGCCGGCTGCTTCTGGGAGCAGCGCAGAGCCAGGGCAGGCAGGGAGCCTGTCTTAGCCCTGCTCTGCCGAATGGACTTTTAATGCCCGGTTAGTGGTGCTGACCAGAGCTGCCAGGTCCCTTTTCCACCGGGGGTTCTGCTTGAAAACTGGATGCTTAGCAACCCTAGCCTGCTCCCAACC
This sequence comes from Chelonoidis abingdonii, assembly GCF_003597395.2. Taxonomy (NCBI): domain Eukaryota; kingdom Metazoa; phylum Chordata; order Testudines; family Testudinidae; genus Chelonoidis; species Chelonoidis abingdonii. Next base: position 57,973,907 of record NC_133779.1, on the reverse strand, counting down.
CACAGTAACCAGGCTTTTGGTTCAGATGCCATTTAGGGTTGTCAGGTCCCCAAAAACCAGGCACCTGGCACCTGGACACAGAAACCAAAACCCGGGTAAAACTGGATGGGTAGCAATGCAGGCCCCACCCACGAGGAGGAGCTTCCCATGATGCCACCCAGAGCAACCCATAATATTCCGACCCCAAGAACCAACTTCAGGAAAGCCCGTCCTTATGGGGGCACAACACCCCAGAGGTCCCTCCTCTATAGGGACGGGTGCCAGTGTTCAGATGCCGGTGTGGATGCCAGGCAGGTGAGGTGCCAGGGTTCAGGTGGAGGCACATAGTGGGCAGGTGGGGGGGGTCACAGTTCAAGTGCCAGGGCAGGTACCGGGGGAATGGGCAGCGTATTCCAGGCAGATCTGGGGCCGGAGTCTGGGAATGGGGGCTCTTGGAAGTTGGTTGCAGAACCAGATCCAAAGTCCTCAGTGTTCAGGGTCTGTTTTTATAGGGATCCATCCTCATGTAAGTCTATGGGGGTGGCCTTGTCATGCAGCTCTCATGTTTGACATGACAGCCAATTGCACAGATGGCACAGCAAGGATGGAATGACAGTAGGTTGCTATCTTGTTCTTCGGCCTTCCTGGCCTTGGGGCAATTGTGGGAGGATTCTGGTATGCCCTCAAGGTTATCGGGCTATCTCAGCCACTGCATTCTTCAGCCAAACAGTCTTCTTTTAAGCTGGCACCTCAACCTTTAATCTTTCATTTCTTATTCAATCACACAAACACTCACACACCATCCTGTCACATCTGCGTTGTATCACCTACCCACCCTTTAACATAACCAGTCTCAAATCAGTGGGGCATGGCAGACTTCAATTAGTCTATTCACTTATTCACAATAAGCCTATTCACATCTAAAAGGAAACAAAGAAGATAAATATGCAATTCTGGGGAGGGTTCACAAATATTACTCAACGAAGTTGTACCAGCCATAAAGGCCAGCTGTTACCTTGTTAGTTTTAGAACAAACTCTGCCTCTGGATGTGCTTCTACAATTAACAGTGACCTTGTGAAGCTGACAGGCAATGTCAGTTAACACAGATCAGCAGCGTGACTGAGAAACATTCAGGCCAAATTCTGGGTCTGCTGTGGAGTCACTCTGCCTTACATTGCCCATATCAGAGATATACCAGTCACAGAATCCTAGAATCTCAGGGTTGGAAGGGACCTCAGGAGGCATCTAGTCCAACCCCCTGCTCAAAGCAGGGCCAATCCTCAACTAAATCATCCCAGCCAGGGCTTTGTCAGGCCGGGCCTTAAAAGCCTCTAAGGATGGAGATTCCACCACCTCCCTAGGGAACCCATTCCAGTGCTTCACGACCCTCCTAGTGAAATAGTTTTTCCTAATATCCAACCTAGACCACAGGGTCATCTGTTGCCGTACTTCCTGTCTTTCCTTTGAAGTGGGGTAGTTTGCTCTTGTCCCCTTAATTACATCTCTAAGAAAAACTGCCAACTCTCTCAAACTCTTTCCCCCATTATACTTCCTTCCCATGGGATCTTACCTACCAGCTCCCTGAGTTTGCTAAAGTCTCTGCCTTCTTTTTTCTTTATTGTGCTGTTTTCCCTCCTACCAATTCCTCAGAGTCACAAACTCATCATGATCAGTTCATGATCACTTTCACCTAAGCTGCCTTCAACTTTCAAATTCAACCAGTTCCTCCCTATTTGTTAAAATCAAATCTAGAACAGCCTCTCCCCAGTAGCTTTCTCCACCGTCTGAAATAAAAAAAAATTCTCCAATACAGTTCAAGAACTTCTTGGATAATCTTTGCCCTGCTGTATTATTTACATATGCCACACCCTCCCTCGCTCCCTCCCTCCCTCCATCTCCATATGTATCCCTCCTTCCCTCCATCCATCCATTCATCCATTCATCTCCACATGTACCCATCCTTCCATCCATTCATTCATCTCCACATGACCCCTCCTTCCCTCCATCCATCCTTCCATCCTTCT
>NC_133779.1:57892246-57971878 GCF_003597395.2 Chelonoidis abingdonii | reverse complement strand
ATCCATCTCAAGCCTCGACACCCCCCCCATCCATCTCCAAATCCCATTATCCCATCCCTCCGCCATCTGCCAATCCAACGTCGAGCCAGCATCTAACGAGCCGTTCCATCTCCACAACCTACACCCCCCCATCCATCTCCATATCCCATCCAAGCAAACCATTCTACTGACCCCATCATCTCAGCACAACACACCCCCATCACTGCCATATACACTATCCAACCCCTTCATCCGTCTCCATATCCACTCAGCCAGCCGATTACTGACCATCATCCCAGCTCCGAACACCCCCCCATCCATCCCACATCCATTATCCATCCCTTCCAGCATCCCTAATCCACCCAGCCCATCCATCTACTGACGCGTTCCATCTCGAGCACCAACACCCCCCCCATCCATCCAGTCCATCTATCTCCACATCCACTATCCATCCCTCCATCCGTCGTCCATTCCACACACCATCCACCTCCATACTCACGCCTGACAGACAGCCAATCTACCCACTCGATCCATCTCCACACTACACACCCTCTTATCCATCTCTACATCCACTATCCATCCCTTTTATCCATCTTCCTTCCAACACCCTCCACCATCCATCCATCCACCTCCATACCTACCGGGGACAACAGCCAGTCTACCCACCCTCCATGTCCGCAACTACACCCCCCCAATTCCCCTCCATTCATCTCCACACCCACTTTATCCTCCGATTCCATCCAGTCCCCATTCCGCACCCCATCCACCCATCCATCTCCATTCCACACACCATCCACCTCCATACTCACCCTGACAGACAGCAGTATACCCACCCAGTCCATCTCCACCAACTCACACCACCCCCTAATCCCATCTCCACATCCACTATCCATCCTTATCCATCTCCATTCCACACCACCCATCCACCGCCATACCCACCCTGACAGACAGCCATCTACCGACCCATCCATTCTCCACACCTACACCCCCTTTCCATCTGGCCATATCACTATCCATCCCTTATACCATCTCCATAATCCACCAGGCCAGCCATCACTGATCCCAAATCCATCTCAGCTCCGACACCCCCCCATCCATCTCCATATCCACTATTCCAACTTCATCCTCTCCATATCCACCCAGACAGCCAGTCTACCAGACCCGTCTCATCTCAGCACCGACACCCCGCATCCATCTCCACATCATTATCCATCCTCCAGCCAATTCTCCATATCCACCTAACAGCATCTACCCACCCATTCCCATCTCACACCTACACACCCTCTATCCATCTCTACATCCACTATCCATCGCCTCCATCCATTTCCATTCCACACACCCCATCCACCATCCCATCCATCCACCTCCATACCTACCTGGACAGACAGCCATCTACAGCCGCATCCGTCTCCGCAGCTACACACCTCCACGTCCAGTCATGCTCCACACCCCACATCCATTAATCCATCCATCCGATCCCCATTCCGCACCCCATCCATCCACCTTCCATCCATCTCCATCCACACCCCCCCCCATCCATCCAGGCCATCCACCCACCCTGTATCCAGACCAGCCAGCCAGCCAGCCACCCACCTCCATACCTACACAGCCACCCACCATCCACACCATCTATCCATCCATCTCCACACCACAACAGCCAGCCCGTCATTCCATTCCACACACTCCATCCATCCATCTCCACCACCCACACAGCCAGCCCTCGATCCCTCCATCCATTCCACACAATCCCAATCCATCCATCCATTCCACACCACCACAGCCAGCCCTCCATTTATCTCCACACCCTGTATCCATCCATCCAACCTCATATCCACCGTGCCAGCCATCTACCCATCCATCCATTTTCCATACCTTCATACACCATCGATCCATCCATCCACCTCCATACCACACACCCCCGTCCCTCTGTTCCCTCGTGTCCACCACCTACACCCCTCCATCCATCCTCCTCTGCAGCCACCCCCCTGTTCATCTCCCCTGCACACACCTGTTCTGCGGTCCATTCCCCATGCACACCACTCTCTCTCTCTCTTCTAGTCAGTCCCGATCACAATCAGCCCTAATTGAGCTGGTTGAAATACTTTATTTTATTTCCCAAGCGAAAACAGACCATTTTTCAGGAAGTTCAGACTGCAGAGGACTTGGATTCTGAAGTGTGGCCGCATGCTTGTGGGCAGCATAGGTTATCTCATGTCCCTGTCTCCGTCGGTGGCGATATACCCTGATGCACCAAGGCCAGACTCCCAGGATCACTTGGGTCTCTCCTCCATGGACAGGAACATTGGTTTTCAACCAGAGCAGAGGCCTTCCCTGAGAATTTCATTTTGTCAAAAAACCAATTTCTATTGAGTCCAAGGAGCTACAGCCGATTCACACGGGCTAGGGGCCTGGCGCGTATTGACTCCAATGGAGCAACGGACTGCATTGTGACATCGGGCTGGGGGTCTGCCCCATTGACTCCAATGGAGGCTACGGCTATTGACCTCCAGCTGGGGTCTGCCCCATTGACTCAATGACTACAGCCGATTGTACCCAGCTGGGTCTGCCCCATTACCCCAATGGAGCTACGGCCCATTGACCCCAGCTGGGGTCTGGCCCCATTGATCCCAATTGGAGCTATGGCCGATTGACCTTCAGCTTGATCTGCCCACTGACTCCAGTTGAGCTACGGTCCCATTGACCCCAGCGGGATCTGGCCCCATTGACTCCAGTGGAGGCTATGGCAGATTGACCCCAGCTGGAGAATCTGGCCCCATTAACTCCAGTGGGCGCTGTGCTATTGACCCCAGCTGGGGATCAGGGCCTTATGTGTGCCAATCGCGCACAGGCATTTCTTGGCCTGCAATTTTCAGCTGAAACAGACAAGAGCCACGTGGAGAAGCTACAGGATAAAATCACGCCTCCAGAGTAACCCTAGGGAACCTCCCTGTGTGTCAGCGGTGTCAGGGGAGTCGCCCCTGGGGGCTGCCCATTGCGTTACCCTGGACCATACTGGGGGAGTGGCCAAGCCCCAGGGGTGGCTGTGGGGGTAGGGTGGCGGTTGAGTTGTCTCCCCTAGTGGTTGCGGCAGGAGAGTGCTTAGCAGCTGACTGGCGGTCCCTGCAGACTGTGGGCGCAGGAAGTGTACTGTGACCGATCGTGGGGCCAGGACGCCGAGTCTGGCAAGTGGCCGGGCAGCAGCCTGCCACTACGCGGTACCCACCTGTGCGGTGGCTCCATCATCTCCAGACGAGTGGGGTTTGTCACTGCCGCACACTGCTTCCCTGAGTGAGTGCCCAGCACCAAATGTGGCTGATGGAACCCAGGAGGTCCTGCCTTCAGCCCTGCCCCTGCTGCTTCTAACCACAAGACCCCCTTCCCTCCCAGACTGGAGATAGATCCCAGGGTCTTGGCTCTCAGCTCCCCCATGCTGAACCACTAGACCCACACTCCTGCAGAGCCAGAGAGAGAACACAGGAGTTCCTGGCTCCCAGCCCCTGCTGTCAGCAGCGCCCCATCCCTGGTTGAAGGGAAGGCGGGCAGCCCACCTGCCCCCTGATGCACTGTTCCATTTTTCCCTCCCTACAGGAGAAAACCGGTAGTGAAGCGCTGGCGCGGTTTTCTCAGGCGCCATCTCTCACGTGCCAGGCATGGGGGCAGCAGGCTGGGTGACGGGCGTGGTGTACCCACGCGGGCTACCGCCCTTCCTGGACCCCAACAGCGAGGAGAACGAGGCAACCGACATCGCACTGGCTGCACCTGGCCACACCTTCTGCAGCCTTCACTGTGCGTGTGGGCGAGCGTGAGCACCTGGGAGTGGGGCGCCCGGCACGAGGACCTGGGTTGCCCCACACACTGGGGGACACCCATGGCGGCTTGTGTGTGGGTTGCAGTGTGAGAGTGCGAGCCTGTTAGTGTCTGTGGGTTGTGAGCAGTTGTGTGGTGAGGGTGTCTGTTGTGTGCGCATTGTGCATTTACCTCCAGCGGTGCGTCTGTGTAGGGGGCGTGGCGTGGTCTGACGGGTTGTGTGTTGTCTGGTGATGCAGTTAGGTGTTGTGTCGTGCATTATCTGCCGTGCCACAGTTGTAGTGTCCGAGTAGTAGGTCGTGTGTTGTGTGTAATGGTATGCCGGGTGTGTGTTGGCAGTATCTGTTGAGGGCGTGTTGGTTAGCTGTGTTGGCGTGTTTGCTGTGTGGCCGATGTGGTGTGTGGCTGTGTGGGGTGCACGGCGTATGGGCGAATTGGCGTTGGGGCGTGTGGCTGTGTGGCCATTGTGTGTGTGGCTATTGTGGGCGCAACAGGTGTAATGGGTGTTGGCTGTGTGTGGGTGTGTTTAGGCATATGGCACTGTGTGGCAAGTGTTAGACGTTGGCTGTCGTGAGCTTGTGCTGGTGTGATGTGGTTGTGGCGGTGTGTGACTTGTGCGGGGCATGTGGAGTGTGGCTGTGTGGCGTGTGTGTAGCATGTGTGAGTATGTGGGTGCTGCGTGTGTGGCTATGTGGCATGTGGGCGTGTGCCTTGTGGGCGTGGGGTGTGCACTATGTGGCCATGTGCTGGCGGCGTGTGCTTGTGTTAAGCCTGTTGGCGTGTGTTGCGCATGTGACTGTGTTGGCTGTGTCTTAGCTGTGTGCTATGTGGCTGTGTACTGTGTGTGGCTTTTAGCTGTGTGGGGTGTGCTAGTAGGGCCGTGTGGTGTTGCTGTGTGTGGCATGTGGCGTGTTGTGGCTGTGCTGCAGCAGGTGGCTGGTGAGTGTTGCTATTGTGGGACCTGTGACGCCGCGCGTGTTGGTGTGTGTAGCTGTGCGGGCGTGTGAAGTGTGCTCTGGGCATGGGCATTGGCTATGTGGCTGTGTGACTGTGTGTGGGCTGTGTACGGTGTGGCCGTGTGGGGTGTGTGGCATGGACTGTGTGGCGTGGCTGTGTGTGGTTGTGTGGGGCATGTGGGTTGTGTGGCTGTGTGGCAGCATGTGCTAATGGGTGAGGAGCTGTTGGGCTGTGTGTGGGTAGTGTAGCTTGTGTGGGTGTGTGTGGGTGTGTGTAAGCTGTGTGTGGGCGGTGGGTGTGTGTGGCTTGTGGGTGCTATGTGGTGTGTTGGTTGTGTGTGTGTATGTGTGTGGCTGTGTGACTGCTGCTGGCACTCACCCTTATCAGCTGCCGCATGCTCAGGCTCTGTGTCCCCAGAGGACGTCCAGCCCGTTGCCTCCCGCTGCTGGGCAGCCCTCCGGATGGCAAGGTCTGCACCGGGACTGCCTGGGCAACACCCAAGTCTACGCGGTGAGTGTGAACTGCCCCCCGCACCCCGATATAGCCCCACCCTAGACACGGCCCTCCCAGGACCACAGCGCAAAGCCAGCCCTTCCCCTGTGCGGAGCACCAGAGGAGGGGCCCTCCTCTGGGTCACACAGCTGGGGTCTGGATGGAGAAGATGGCCCATTCAGACAACAGAGACCTGTGCTAGAGGCCTCCACTCGTGCCAATCTTGCTAATCCTGTAACCAGACCCCCAAGCCCCAGTCCCCTGGCTCCGCCACTCCCCCCTTAAGGCCCTGCACCCACCCCACCTCATCACCCTTCTCCCGCCCCCGCCCCCGTTTACTCACTGGATCCTCTTCAAGGGGCTGGGTGAGGGCTCCAGCTGGGGTGCAGGCCTCGGGTGGGGCATGGCACGAGGGCTCGGACAGGCGGGTCGGGAGTGTGTGTGGGGGTGAGGGATCCAGCTGGGGTGCAGGCTTCTGGAGTGGGGCTGGGACGAGGGGCTGGTGCAGGGGGTGGGGTGTGCGGGGCGGAGGGCTCCAGCTCGTGTGCATGGCTCTGAGGGTGCGGCTGGGGACGAGGGCTGGGCAGGGGGTTGGTTGGGGAGGGTAGGGCTCCAGCTGGGGTGCAGGCTCTGGCGTGGGGCTGGACAGGCTAGGCAGGGGTGGTGTAGGAGGTGAGGGCTCCATGGGGGTGCATGGCTCTGGGTGGGCTGGCGAGAGAGGGTTGCGGCACGGGGTTGGGGTGTGGGGGGTGAGGATCCAGCTGGGCGTCAGGCTCTGGGGTGGGGCTGGGCGCAGGGGGTTGGGTACGGGAAGGGTGAGGGATCAGCGGAGTGCAGGCTCTGGGGTTGGGACTGGTACGAGGGGTGGGGCAGGGGTCGGGCAGGACTCGGTGTGGGGGGGTGACGGGCTCCAGCTGGGGGCAGGCCTCTGGGGTGGGCTGGGGACTATGGCTGGGCAGGGGCGTTGGGGTCGGCAGGGGTGCAGTGAGGCTAGCAGGCTCCCTGCCTTGCCCTGGCTCCGCGGCTGCTCCCGGAAGCGGCCGGCAGGTCCCTGCAGGCCCTAGCAGAGGGGCGGGGGCCCTGCACGGCTGACGTGTCTACGGGATTGCCTTGGCCACGGTTCCCAGCCAATGGGATCTGCAGGGTAATGCCTGCGGCCCTGATTGCCCTGTGCCTAGGAGCCGCAGCGGACATGCCGGCTGCTTCTGGAGCCAAGCGCCAGATCCAAGGGCAGGCAGGGAGCCTGTCTTAGCCCTGCTCTGCCGAATGACTTTTAATGCCCCGTTAGTGTGCTGACAGAGCTGCCAGGGTCCTTTCCACCGGGGGGTTCTGCTTGACAACTGGATGCTTTAGCAACCCGTAGCCTGCTCCCAACCCACAGTAACCAGGCTTGGTTCAGATGCCATTTAGGTTTGTTCAGGCGCCAAAAACCAGGCACCTGCACCTGGACACAGAAACCAAAAACCCGGGTAAACTGGAGGGGAGCAATGCGGCCCCACCACGAGGAGAGCTTCCCATTGATGCCGACCAGAGCAAACCATAATATCCGAACCCAAGAACAACTTCAGGAAAGCCCTCCTTTATGGGGCACAACACCCCCCAGAGGCCTCCTCTATAGGGACGGGTGCCGTGTTCAAAGGATGCCGGTGTGGATGCCAGCATGGTTGAGTTGCCGAGGGGTTCAGGTGGAGGCACATAGTGGGCAGGTGGGGGGTACAGTTCAAGTTGCCAGGCAGTACGGGGGAATGGCAGCGTAGCCAGCAGCTCTGGGGCCGGAGTCTGGAATTGGGGCTCTTGGAGGTGGTTGCAGAACCAATCCCAAAGTCCTCAGTGTTCGGTCTGTTTTTATAGGGATCCATCCCATGTAAGTCTTATGGGGTGCCTGTCATGCAGCTCTCATGTTGAATGACAGCCAATTGCACAGATGGGCCACAGGCAAGGGATGGACTGACAGTAGGTTGCTATCTTTCTTCGCCCCTTCCCTGGCCTTGGGCAATTTGTGGGAGGATTCTGGTATGCCCTCAAGGTTATCGGCTATCGCAGCCACTGCATTCTTCAGCCAAACAGTCTCTTTTAACTGCACCTTTCAACCTTAATCTTCGATTTCTTATTCATCACACAAACACTCACACACCATCCTTCACAGCGCGTTTGTATCACCTTACCCACCCTTTAACATAAACAGTCTCAAATCAGTGGGCATGCAGTACTTCAATAGTCTATTCACTTATTCACAATAAGCGTATTCACATCTAAACGGAAACAAAGAAGATAAATATCAATTCTGGGAGGCTTCACAAATATTACTCAAACGAAGTTGTACCAGCAAAAGGCCAGCCTGTTACCTGTTAGTTTTGAGAAACGAAACTCTGCCTCTGATGTGCTTCTACAATTAACAGGTGACCTTGAAGCTGACAGCCCCAATGTCAAGTTAACACAGATCAAGCAGCGTGACTGAAAACATTCACCCCCCCCTGGCCAAATGCCTTGGGTCTGCTGTGGCGTCACTCTGGCCTTACATTGCCATATCGAGAGATATACCAGTCACAGAATCCTAGAATCTCAGGGTTGGAAGGGACCTCAGGAGGATTCTAGTCCAACCCCCTGCTCAAGCAGGGCCATCCTCAACTAAAGCATCCCAGCCAGGCTTTGTCAGGCCGCCTTAAAAGCCTCTAAGGATGAGATCCCACCACCTCCCTAGGGAACCCATTCCAGTGCTTCACGACCTCCTAGTGAAATAGTTTTTTCCTAATATCCAAACCTAGACCTCCCCCACTGCAACTTGAGATCATGCTCTTGTTCTGACATCAGATACCACTGAGAACAGCTAAACAAGCTGTTCCATCCTCTTTGAACCCCCTTTCAGGTAGTTGAAAGCAGCTATCACAATCCCCCTCACTCTTCTCTCTGCGACATAAACAGCAAGTCACATGCCTCAGCCTCTCCTCACAAGTCATGTGCTCCAGCCCCCTACCATCATTTTTGTTGCCCATCCACTAGACTTCGTCCAATTTTTCCAGATCCTTCTTGTAGTGTGGGGCTCCCAAACTGGATGCACAGGTCTCCAGAGCTGGCCTCATGTAGTGCCTCCATAGAGGGACGATGAACGACGTTCCCTCCATCTGCTGGCAATCTCCTTACTTAAAAACAGCCCCAATGCTGTTAGCTTTCTTGGCAACAAGGGCACACTGTTGACTCACTAGCTTCTTGTCCACTGTAACCCTTAGGTCCCTTTCTGCAGAAACTGTTTTGCTGGCCTAGCTGTTCGGGCCCAGTCTGTAACAGTTGCATGGATTGTTCTGCCCTAATGCAGGACTCTGCACTTGTCTTGTTGAACTCATCAGATTTCTTTGGCTCAATTCTTCTAATTTGTCTAGTCCCTCTGTATCCTATCCCTACCCTCCAACGTATTACCGCTCCTCCCAGTTTAGTGTCATCTGCAAACTTGCTGAGGGTGCAGTCCACGCCATCCTCCAGATCATTAATGAAGATATTGAACAAAACTGGCCCCAGGACCGACCCTTGGGGCACTCCACTTGATACCGGCTGCCAACTAGACATGGAGCCGTTGATCAGTACCTGTTGAGCCCGACGATCTAACCAGCTTTCTATCCACCTTATAGTCCATTCATCCAGCCCGTACTTCTTTAACTTGCTGGCAAGAATACTGTGGGAGACCATATCAAAAGCTTTGCTAAAGTCAAAGAATAACATGTCCACTGCTTTCCCCTCATCCACAGAGCCAGTTATCTCCTCACAGAAGGCAATTAGGTTAGTCAGGCATGACCTGCCCTTGGTGAATCCATGCTGACTGTTCCCGATCACTTTCCTCTCCTCTAAGTGCTTCAAAATTGATTCCTTGAGGACCTGCTTCATTATTTTTCAGGGACTGAGGTGAGGCTGACTGGCCTGTAGTTCCCCGGATCCTCCTTCTTCCCTTTTTATCAATCCAGTCCAAGAGAAATATACCAATTATCAATGTAGTCCAACAATGGATGCTGGGTGGGAGGGGTAGGGGGGAGTATGCCAGGCAGGCAGTGACTGGGTTCAGGTGGGGGGCAGAAGCCTGGCAGGCCTGGGCCAAGTTCAGATGGGGGGTGAAAGCTAGGTGGGCGGGAGCTGGGTTCAGTGGAGGGGCAGATGCCGGGCAGACGGGGCCTGGGTGCAGGGGTGGGTGGATGCTGTGTTCTGGGTGGGGGAAGAAGCAAGGTGGGCAGGGACTGGGTGTGGGCAAGTGGATGCCAGGTGGGCAGGTAGGGAGCAGATGTGGGGCAGGTAGTGGCTGGAATTGGGGAGGGGAATGCTGGATGAGTGGGTTATTTGCTGGGTGGGCGGGAATCGGGTTGGGGGGTGGATGCAGGGCAAGTGGGGGCAGGGGACCCCATGCCCACTTTCCCCTGCATCTCCCCCAGGGCAGCAGTCTGGCATCCTGCAGGAGGCCTCCGTGCCCATTATCAGCACCGCTCTGTGCAACTCGCCCGAATACTACAGCAACCAGATCCGCCCCCGCATGTTCTGCGCTGGCTACGCTGAGGGTGGCACCGACGCCTGCCAGGTGGGGTCGGGCAGGGCGGGCGGGGCGGGCGGGCAGTGGAGGCCAGTGCTAGGGCACTGACCCCTTCCCTGTCTCCCTCCTGGCAGGGTGATAGCGGGGGTCCCTTTGTGTGTGAGGACAGCATCTCCCGCACCCTACGCTGGCGGCTCTGCGGCGTGGTCAGCTGGGGCACCGGCTGCGCCCTGCCCCAAAAGCCGGGGGTCTACACTAGAGTCGGCGCCTTCCACGACTGGATCCACCAGGCCATGAAGGTGTGTGGGGCAGGGAGTGGAAGAATGGTGGGATTAGCAAGGGGAGCTACCTTAGTGAGGTCAGAACATGTAGGGATAAAGTGAGGAAGGCTAAAAGCCATGTAGAGTTGGACCTTGCAAAGGGAATTAAAACCAATAGTAAAAGGTTCTACAGCCACATAAATAAGAAGAAAACAAAGAAAGAAGAAGTGAGACTGCTATACACTGAGGATGGAATGGAGGCTAAGGATAACCTAGGCATGGCCCAATATCTAAATAAGAACTTTGCCTCAGTCTTTAATAAGGCTAATGAGGTTAGGGATGATGGAAGGATGTTAAATGGGAATGGAGGAAATGGAGTGGATTTACCACATCTCGAGGTAGAAGCCAACTTGACGCTTAATAGAGAGACAAAGCCCAAGATAATCTCCAGTCCAAATATTAAGGACTGGGATGAAAATTGGCAGCGTTTTAGCAAGCATTTATTGAATCGGTAAATTCGGGGGTTGTAGCCGTACGAACTGGAGATTGCAACGTAGTTCCACTCAAGCAAGGGAAAAAAGGTGATCTGCGAGTAATTACAGGCTGTTAGGTTTGACATCTGGTATGTAAGTCTTGGAAAAAATCTTGAAGGAGAAAGTATGTTAAGGACTTGGGGTCACTGTATTGGGAACAAATTACCAACATGGTTTTACTAATGTTAGAATCGTGCCAAACAAACCGATTCCTTCTTCGAGACAGGTGACAGATTATTTAGACAAAGACAAATGCGTCTACGATCTATTTACACCGGATCTTCAGTCGGCATTTTGACACGGTTCCCACTGGGGCATTGATAGTGTAAAGTGGAAACAGATATGGGAGCAATGAATATGAAGTTACAGGCATGGATTAAGAACTTGGTTACAAGGGGAGACTCAGCGGGTGTACTGAGGGGTGAACGATCAGGCTGGAAGGAGGTTACTAGTGACTTCCTCAAGAGATCGGTTATTTTAGGAGATCTTATTTAACTCTTCTATTATTACTGACATTAGGCCGGACAAGACACGTTGATGTGCTATAATAGTCTCTCCCGCGTGTATGACCAAGTGGGATGTAATTGCTAAAGGAGAGAGAAGGACCAGCGATACCTCCCGAGAAGAATCTGACCTATGTAAATCACTATAATAGTCAATAGGTGAAATTAATAGTGAAAGTTGCCAAGGTCCTGACTTAGGGATACATAAAAGATTTAGGAGTGATACGTTGGGGACCCATCAGTTGGAACAACAGAGGAGGAGAAGACTTGGAGTTATTAGGTGAATCGCAGGGATGCTAATGACACGCTGCCAATAGCGATATAGGCCGTTAAAAAAATGACGGTTTTTTAGGTTGCAATCTGCGGGGTTTCTCTCCGCCTAAGCTAAGACCGGTGGTCTCCGTGCTGTTAGGAATAAGGCGCTGTGAGACTACACTGGCAAATACTTGATGCAGTTTGGTTCTCCTGTTTAAAGAAGAATGAAATTGAAAACTGAGAACAGGTATCAGAGCGGTAAGCTACTAGAGATAGAACTGACACGGGAATGGAAACCTGCCTATGAAAGAGCACTCAGAACTTGGGCTTTGGTTAGCTGGCAAAGAAGGATTGCCGGCCGCGCGCGATATGCCATTGACTACCATCCCTATAAAAATATATCAAGAGGTGCCCTAGCTGATCTAGTTATTTTTAACATATTTATGGTGTAGATGGGGAGGTGAAATTATTTTTGTTTAACTTATATAGTTTTTTAGTTAGGTACCTTAATTGTTTAGGTTCTATAGTTAGGACTAGATATTGGTGTAGTTAACGAGGAGGTTTAATGAGGGTGGATTCGCCCTATTATAGCTATATGACTCTAAATAGACGACAGGTCTTTAAGTAAGTATAGAAGCAGGGGGGACCTAGATCTGAGCTTTAAGATCTCTAAGATTGATAGCCATATAGTGAAGGAATGGTATCGCATTAGCGATGCGATTTTAGATATAGAGGAATTGACTCTGGAATTCATCGAAGACTAAATCTGACTGTAATGGTTTGTGTAAAATAAAAAAAATAAATTATATATAATAAAAAATAAAAAATATAAAAATAAAAATAAAACACAAAAAAAATAAAAATATATAAAAAAAAAAAAACACTAAAAAAAAAAATCGGAGCCCTTGAGACATAAACATTGGTTCAGAGGCCTGGTATTGGAGGCCTAATGGCCACTATAGAAACAACCGCTAAGTGAGTACAGACTCCAATACAGCATAATGATATATTAAGACAAGTACGCTGTGCGCCATCAAGGCAGCTACTTACAGAAAGGGCTGATAGGTGCAAGGAAGGTAGCGACTCTAAAGGTTATTACTGAAAGCAGTAGTAATGATCAGACATTCAATTTGCACTTCCGATCAGATAAGACGGCTGACCTCCAAGACGGGGCAAAACGACGGTCTAATTTAGGAGTGAGCTCTGTCTTCGTACTCAAACCACACCTCAAGGTAGGAAGGCGGCCGCTATGTAGCGCTTGAAGAGATACCCATGACACAGAGTTCCAGTAAGAGTACGAAGGGCACGTCCCGCAGGTTTTATTGCCGTAATTGGATCAATGATAGATTCCCTGATAGGATTCTTAGCCTCTAACTTCCTATGTGTGTGGTGTGGTATCCTACCCGCAGTCTGTCCCGCTCCTCTCCACTGCCCCGGAAACAGAAGAACAGAAAGAAATATATATACCCAGTACAAACAGATAATATATAACCTTGATCGTATTTGAGGATGCAACCTTACGTACCTCTACATTACCATGTTGGTTGACAATCAAACCTATCATCCCTTTTGCCCTGATTCATGGGAATGGGTTATCTGTGCTTGGGAAGTTATAATGCCTTCAATACTATTTAGATAGATATCTCTTAGCCCAGCATGGAGCCTTCTTTCAGCATTCTGCAGTGAGCATGAGATGCTCGTCACAGCTTAACTTGTCGCTCCTTGAACATAATACTAAATTAGTTCAGGCCTTAGGCCTCCATACCAGGCCTCTGATACCCAAAGTTTATGTCTCAGGGTGCCATACTCTCTTACTACAATGGTGGTGCTCCTTGGATGGGATGGATCTGGAGTGTCCTGGTGCTGGCTGAGTGAGTCTTGCCACAGTAGGGATCGCCAGGGATAGGGAATTTCTTCAGGGCATGGTACTGGGCAGAGGACCTGGAGGTTTTTGCCTTCTTCTAGTTTGCAGCGTTCCTTGCTGGTGAGATTCTCTGGCACGTTGCGGTTCTTCCCGGGCTTCTGCGACTCAATATGGTTAACTGATAGAAGTGTAGGGTTCTGTGCTGCTTTGTGCGAGGATGGTTATGCTGGGTAGGGTTCTGTGGCCTGCTTTGTGCAGGAGGTCAGACTAGATGATCATATTGGTCCCTTCTGACCTATGAGTCTATGAGTCTATGAGTCTTTAGTTATCATCCTCTTCAGTCTATTCCCCCTGAGGTGGGATCGAGGTGGGATCCCCTCCTAGGTGAGATCCCCCTAGTCTGCCCCCCCCTCCCTCCTACTCTGCCCCCCTGCAACCCGAGGCAGGAGGGATCATCACTCCAGTGTATTCACAGAGGGGTGGGATTGCCACCCCCCCGCCTCATTCCCCCAGGTCTGTCCCGCCCAGCTGTGCCAGCCCCTGATGCCCGTCTCTCTCTCTCTGCAGACTCACTCCCTGACCAGCGGGATCATTTCCCAGCACTGACCCCTGCTGCCCAGGTTCCCGTGCAATGGAGTTATGCCACCCCACCGGCGTCAGCCCTCCCCTCGCCCCCCACGCCAGACAGACGCCGCCCCTCCATTCCAGCCACCAGGGGCAAATGTTCCTATATGACCCACTGGACTTGGCGACCTGACAACCTTCGACCTCTGACCCCACAGGGCCTTGTCTGCATTACTGGAATGAGAGTGTGGGTGTGGGCTGGGGAGGAATAGGTCAGATCCACCTATCACAATGCAGCGTGGCCCTTTAAACCTCCATTCACCAATGGGGGACTTGTAGATCCACCTATCATAATACAGAACCGGCCTCTTAAGATCCCACCTACCAATGGGGAGATTTGCAGCCCTAGCCCTTTAAGCCTGCACCCACCAATGGGTTCTTCAGCTAGAGCCCAGCTACCAATAGGGCTGCTCCATGGCCTGCTGGAGATCTTCATCGTGTGGCAGGGGGGGCAGGGGGGGGCGCTGGAGAAGAGCTTCTCTGTGATTGGTTAACAGTGGTGGGAGTGACTGCATAGGCCACATCCTCTGCTGTGCATCAGCCAACCAGAGTGGAGCTACCTGGCTTTAACCCCTGCAGTTCTGGGCAAGAGCAGCCCCATCAGCCTGGGCTGCCCCAGTGCCAGCAGCTCAGCCCTGTGGTTGGCGGGATTAGATCCTGACCCACAGCCTGAGAGGAATCGGGGCGCAGCCTGGGGGGTGGGGGGACTGAGACAAAGCCCAGCATGGGGTGGAGTAGACCCTGACCCTCAGCCTGGGAGGAATCCCAATACACAGCCCTGGGGGCCGCTGGACAGCTGGGGCCAGAGCTGATGCCCCAAACCAGGACAGAGCCTCCCCCTGCCCCAGCAGGGCCCCACAGGGAGGGGCTGCTCACCCCTGCCGGGCTGCCCCCTTCCCAGGGGGCGCACACACCTCCAGGGGCTGGGAGCTTCCCTCCCAGCACCGAGTCCAGGGTTGCCAGCAGCAAATTCCACCCACCCCAAGGCGCCCCCATGGGCAGCACTGCTCCCACCTCCTGTGATCGCCTGCCCCAGCAATGGGTCCCGGGGGGGCTGGGAAGGGACCAGGGCTCCCCTTGCATCTATGTGGGGCCCCAGGCTGAGCCCCCTGCATCCCAGTGTATTGGGGGCAGTGTATGGAGGGTCATATTGCAGCAAGCACCAGGTTGGCTGGCACAGAGCCTGCTCGGCCGATCTGGGCGTTGGTCAAAGGAGTGGACGTGGGCTGGGAGCCCCATAGCAGGATGGGGCAGGGCAGGGGGAACAGCTTGGCTTAGAGAGGTGAATGTGCACATGGAGTGGGGCCCATCCCCTCCAGCAGGCGGCAACAGGGACGGGGACATACACCCCTCCTGCATCCCTGCTACGCAAATTCTCACAGATCCCCACATCCCCTGATCTGATGCTAATCCCCAGCCGTGCCCAGCGGGTGACACCTGCATATTGTGGCTCAGGTGGCAGAGCCCAAGCTGTAATTTTGCACCCGGCTGCTCCCTGCACAATCCGCCGGGGGTGGGGGCTCCCTGTACATAGCGTATTGCATTAGCTCCTCTCCCCCATGCCTTGGGGACGAGTCTTTCCTGTTGTATATGTTTGCACAGTGATTGCTGCAATGAGAAATAAACACCGTTTTGATTAGAGACATGTATGGGACTCCCTAACCCCCCCTGCCCCCGCCCCCGCTCCAGACAGGGGCGGCTCCAGGCCCCAGCACGCCAAGCGCGTGCTTGGGGCGGCATGCCGTGGGGGGGTGCTCTGCCGGTCAGCGGGAGGGCGGCAGGCAGGGCCCGGTGGACCTCCCGCAGGCGTGCCTGCGGAGAGTCCGCTGGTCCTGCGGCTTTGGTGGAGCCGTGGGACCAGCAGACCCTCCACAGGCACGCCTGCAGGAGGTCCACCGGAGCCGCGGGACCGGTGACTGGCAGAGCGCCCCCCACGGCATGCTAGTGTGCTTGGGGCGGCGAAATGTCTAGAGCCGCCCCTGGCTCCAGAGCACATTTGGTTAGGAGATCTGGTTAGGAGATCACCAACCAGGGCTGCCGGGGGAGGGCAAGTGGGGCAATTTGCCCCAGGCCCTGGGCCCCACAGGGAACCCCACGAAAGTTTTTCAGGGCCCCTGGAGTGGGGTCCTTCACTTGCTCCGGGGGCCCCAGAAAACTCTCGTGGGGCCCGGGCCCCCGGAGCTTCTTCCGCTCTGGGTCTTCGGTGGCAATTCAGTGGTGGGGGGTCCTTCCGCTCTGGGACCCGCTGCCGAAGTGCCCCTAAGACCCGTGGTGGGGGGTCCTTCTGCCCCGGGACCCGCTGCCGAAGTGCCAGATCTTCAGCGGCAATTGGGCGACGGGGAAGATCCCAGGCCCCCTGAATCCTCTGGGTGGCCCTGTGACCAACCCTGGTAGCAAAGGCCTTGGCTGCCAGGGTGCCCAGGGGTTCATCGCTGTGGCCTGGGGACGGAGGTGGGCAGCTGTCCCAAGTTCCCACCTGCCAGGCAGCCGGGCGCTGAGATAGCTTTGCCATGGCACCAACTGCCCTGCACTTCGCTCAGCCTGTGTCCTCGGCTCTGCTGTAATACAGGGCTAGCCTGGCTCACCTCATCTGCCTTCACAGAGCGGAAGGCCAGCAGGGCCCGATGGGATCAGCTAGTGCGACCCCCTGGCCTCGCGCAGGCCACAGAACCGTCCCACAATCATTCCTAGAGCCGTGGTTAGAAAACCACCACCTTGTCTGGACCGAATTCCCCCTGCAGACGCCCCCACTGACCAGAAAGAGTCGCAGGCCCATTGCTCTGGAGCTGCTCTGTATAAAGCCAGCCAGGACTCTGGGGTGGCGACTCCCTTCAGGGGATGCTACCCAGGGCAAAAAGTCTCACAATCACAGACTGACAAGGGATCTCAGGAGGTATCTAGTCCAACTCGCTGCTCAGAGCAGGACTAATCCTCAGACAGATTTTTACCCCACTTCCCTAAACAGCCCCCTGAAGGATTGAACCCCCAACCCTGGGTTGAAGAGGCCAACACCCAAACCACTGAGCTATCCCTCCCTTCCTTGGCATTGGTCTTCCTGGTCTGACCTCAGAGCATCCAGCAACCCTGGACACTTCCCCTGAGTGGGTCCACCTGGGGAAGCCAGAGGGCCCTGCACCCCCACTCCACAGCCAGCCGTGACCCCCCAGCCAGCGTAAAACAGAAGGTTTATTACTTGACAGGAACACAGTGCAGGACAGAGCTTGTTAGCACAGGAATCAGTGACTCAGCAAAGTCCATTTTGGGAGAGACCCTGGGCTGGGTGCCCTGGACTCCCCCCTGTGAGTCCCCAGCAATGGACTGCCCAGCTTCCAGGGATCCAGCCTCCGACCCACCCATTGTTCCTCCTCCTGGTCTTTGTCTCACTGTCCTGGCAAAGTGTCACCTGCTCGCATCCCCCTCCTGGATCTCAGGTTATGAAAGGCATCAGCCATGCTTATGTGCAGGCAGCTGGAGCCTCTTCATGTGTCCCAAGGGCTTCAGCAAAAGTCAGGCACCGTTATTCCCACCACCTAGGCACTGATGCAATACAGGGGGGAAACTGAGGCACACACAGTATTCATACAAAACAGTAAGACTCACAGGCTCACATGCAACATAACTAGGGAATGTTCCCCCCCCACCCCATTGTCACACTTTCACCCAGGCTGGGGGAGGGGCCCTGGGTGAGCTTGCCGAGTTACAGCTTTGCCCCGTGCCTCAGTTTCCCTATCAGTGACAAGAAGTGCTGTGGACAAGCTCCATGTGTGGCTTAGGCCCTGGGCTTGGCAGTGCCTGGGCCACAAGCCTCCGTGGTCATTAAAATCAGAGAACAAACCCCGACACCCAACCCAGAGGCCGTGCTCATCTCTCAGCTGCCCAGCCCCGCTCCTGACACAAGGCTGAGATGAAATGAGGCACCCAGCATCTCCCGTGCACCTCTTCCCATCATTACACACCTGGGGGAGCCCCCAGCCAGTGCAGAGACAATCCCTCCCCCAGCCAATCTAGCTCCCCAACACCACACCAGCCGCTATGTGGCCCACCTGCACCCTCCCAAACCTCCCACAGTCCTGCTTGGCAGAACC
Source organism: Chelonoidis abingdonii (assembly GCF_003597395.2). Classification (NCBI taxonomy): domain Eukaryota; kingdom Metazoa; phylum Chordata; order Testudines; family Testudinidae; genus Chelonoidis; species Chelonoidis abingdonii. Next base: position 57,954,012 of record NC_133779.1, on the reverse strand, counting down.
TTAACCCTTCAGCGCCTGCTCTCCAGGTGTCATCTCAGCTTGTTGTCAGGGAATTGTATCATTCTTTGGCCTCTTACTCACACTGTGTGGTGGTCACCTGGTGCAGGGTCATCCTCGCTCTCCAGGCCTTCCACGCAGCAGCCCCGTTGCAGAGAGGGGGCCCCTGAGAAACAGAGGGGTGAAGTAATGTGCACGAACTCACAGGGAGCCTTGAGCAGAGGTCAGGCTAGAACCCAGGAGTCCTAGCTCCCAGCCCCTCACTCTAAGCCCTAAACCTCACTCCGTGTCCAGAATGAGGGCTACAACCCAGGAATCCTGGGTCCCACTCCTGGGCTCTCTGGGCTGCACCATGCTGCTCCTGCCTCTATAACTCCATGTGTCCATCCTGTACAGCACAGAGCACATAGGGCCAAGACTGGGCTGGGATGCAGGCAGCGGTGCTGGAACAATGTGTGTAGGGGACCTGAGATCCATTGAACTAAACTGTGAACCCTGGATAGAATGGAAACCACTTCAAGCTTCACCTCCCTGCACTGCAAGTTCTAGCACCTGGATCCAGGGCAGAGTTAAGGGGATTTCAGGCAGCACCTTCACTCTGCATTGCCAGGAGAGTCAGTGCCCAGCCCTGTGACTGGGTCTCAGCTCGGCTTGACCCTTGATCTGGGGATTCATGAGGCTCTGGGGGCGATGGTCAGTCTAGTACTTGGCGTAGGAACTGTTTCCCCAGCACAGGGAACCCAGAGGGTCTAATTCCACCCAACCAAGTGGGAGCTGGGGTGGGTCTGCCCCTGCTTTAACTCTTTGAGTTCTCAGCACAGCCTTTGTGGGGAGGGAGGGGTTCCTCAGTCCTGGGGATGGATGGGCCCAGCCATGGGCAGAAGAGTGTAGGTGGGGGCAGAGACGGTGAGGTGAGAGTCGGGGTGACGAGAGGGGGATCAACTCCAGTGACTCCAGTGGAGTTACTCCTGATTTACACCAGGGCACTAACCTGCCAAGGCCCTGAGAACACACTTGTTGCACCAGCTGTTCTAAGCTGCACCTGTCTTTGTTTTTGAACATAGGAAGCAGGAGAACAGCTGGAATCTGGGTATGGAGTAGTGGGGGGTGAGCTGTGGGGGGGACTGGAAGCTGGGTAGGGAGAAGAGGGCTGGGCTGTGATTAGGGGGCTGAGAGCAGGGTAGGGAGGAGGAGGGGGCTGAGCTGTGATTTTGGGGCTGGAAGCAGGGGGAGCGGTGGAGGGGATTGTGAGCAGAGACAGGGAGGAGGAGCCTGGGCCATGGTTGTGGGTCTCAGAGCAGCAGGAGAGGGCTGGGAGCCAGGGAAGGAGCTTGGCAGTGGATGGGGGGCTGGGAGCCAGGGGAGGGGGTCTGAGCTGGTATGAGGCACTGCCAAGTCCTGGTATTATTTCCTGGGTTAAGAAAATCCATACATGGGCTTCCTACTAAACAGAGATGTCCCGATTCCACCCCCAGTGCAGCCTCCGTGGCCCGCCCCAGGCCCACGCTGCCCCTTCCCCGGACCCTGCCTAGCTCCCCTTCCCCTGCCTTTTCTGTCCCCCCACCCCTCCTGGGCAGTGGAACTACCAAACACCTGGGGGCCAGGAGGTGGAGGTTGGGGGGAAAGGGAAGAAAGCAACAGAAATCCTGGGTGCCGAGAGTGTGGTGTGAGAGGACAGAGCTGTAGCAGGTTGGGCACCAAAGGGTTAAAGTTGGTGCCAGGGTGGGGAGGCAGGAGGCTGGGCCGGAGCCTGGGACAGAGGCAACCCAGACCAGACCTGCGGGAGCTGGGGTGAGTACCTGAGCCCCGATGCTGGGAATTCCCAGCTCCTCGGGGTCCCCAGCCCAGAACCCCCTGCTCCCCCGAGGAGATCCTGGCCCCTTCCCAGCATCCAGATTCACTGCCCAAGCTGGGGGGCAAATCCAGAGCCACCCCAAGGGGCTGCAGTGGGGGTAGCTCTAGTGAGTGCAACGGGCTTACTTCTGATTACTCGCTGCAACCGGGGCAGCGAGAGGGGGATTGGCCTGTGACTGCAATGGGATCACTCCTGATTTACACGAGGTGTAGCAGGCAGTGACCTCGCTGCGTCCCTGAAAGATTAAAGCCGGACCTTGGAGAGGGCTGGGGCTGAGAGCCAAGAAGAACAGGCCAGTTGGGGGAAGCAGCCACAGCTGGGGCCATGCCCAATTAGGAGACAACTGGCCCTATAAAAGGGCTGTGAGCCAGGAACTGGGTCAGTCTCACTCTAGCTCTTGGGAGAGAAGGACCTGGCAGCTGGCACGGCACGGCACGGCACGGCACGGCACGGCACGGCACGGCACGGCACGGCACGGCACATCCCCAGGCTGAGGTCTTGCTAAGGCCAAAACAGGTACTGGGGTTGCAGAGATGCAGCCTGGGGTTAGGCAGAGGCAGCTGGTCCACCCCCATCCTGCCCCCTGCCCCCGGCAGTGATGAGTGGTTTACAGACTGCAGTCTGCCCCAGTGAGCAGGGTTAGATATTGACTGGCGGTCACCACTGAGGCAAGGTGGGGCTAAAGGGTTGGGGGTTTCCCTGGGAGGGGAGACCCAGAGTGGGGGTACTGCAGGGGCCTGAGGTAAAGGGCACTGGGGTACGGGTGGGACATGGGGCCTGAGGCAGGTGAGCTACCAGCCTGCAATGGGTGCTCTGGGCTGAAACCGAGCTAATTCCCAGGATAACCAGCAAGAGGTGCTGCTGTGCTGAATGGTGAGTCTTGCCTGCTACACCAGGGCAGCAAGAGGGGGATTGGCCTGTGACTGCAGTGAGGTTGGGTGGGGGGCACAAGAATCCATTCAAATCTGGATGTCAGAGCTTAGTGGGGTGGAGGAAGGGAAAAGTGGACTCTGGTGGCTGGGTGTGAAGCACGGGGAGAAGCAGTTTTTTAACGACTCAAAACCCAGCAGGCCGGTTCAGTCCCTGAGGAGCAGGAAGCCTGGTGGCCAGTCGGGGGGACTAGCTGACCAAGGGGGTTTTGGAACAAACTGATAGATTGATGTGCCCCTGGCCTGGCCCAGAGGATCCCCCTGGGAGCTGGGAAGGAAGGAGCCCAGCTAGGAACTAGCAGCACTGCAGAATGAGAAGGCTAGGAGCTAAGACAGCAAATTGCTTAATTTGGCTCCAGATGCGCCCCCACCGGGAACACTGTGCAGAGCTGGCTGCCATGTCTCAGAGCGGGTACAGGGGGCTGCAAAAGGGGCAGAAAGGGGAACAAAAGTACTGAGGGGGGTGGCAGAGCTTCTGTCAGAGGGGAGGTGCTAGCCTGGCGGCTCAGCTTGGAGGAGGGATGGCTGTGCGGGGATGAGGGATGTCTCTGATGCCTGCCTGGGGTGAAGACCGTGACTAGGGTCATGGACCACAAGGACCAGGGGTTGCCCGACAAAGCTAAGGAATTCCCCCCCCCCCCCTTTGCCCGGCCCACTGCCAACCTGTGTCCCTCTCTGGCTGGGCTGTTGTAACAGGTTCAAGGGCACATGGGGTGACCGCCTGAAGGACAAGACCTTTGCTGGCCACTAGCCAGGATGGGCAGGATGTAGCCCCATGCTCTGGGGGTCCCTAAACCTCTCACCAGCAGGATCACACTGTGACTGCAGCTTGGGGAGCATTGTCAGACAGGATCCCAGGCTAGATGGACCCTGGGCTGAGCCAGCAGGGCCCTTCTTAAATCTCCTCCCCGCTCCTGCCCTATCCACACAGGGACAGGGCCCATGTCCCCAGCCTGACCCTTTTTCCCCACCCAAGGGTGTGTTCCCTCAGGAGCCCCAGCTCTGATCCAGCCCCAGGGCAGGGTCTGGCTGGTTTGATGGGATGGGACATGGGGCCTTTCCCCTCCAGAGGGTGCCAGCCAGCTGGGATCTGGTCCCAGGGCAGGGCCTGGCAGGCTCAGGCAGAGACAGTGCAGGGATTCACTGTATCCCCAGAGTGGAGACATCTGCAGACCCACAACAGGCACTAATCAGCACCCCGTGCGGAGATGCTGAATGGGCCATGGAGCCTGAACTCCCAGTTCCCCATGGAGGGGCTGATGTGGAGCAGGGATGGGGAGTGACTCAGGCAGGCTAATGTACTACCATGAAAGCAACTCCTCCGTGGGAGGGAATGACAGGATCTGCCACACACCTGCCCCCTCCACTTCCACACCAGACCCTGGGCACCCGACACAGCTGGGAAGGGGCACAGGGACCTGCCTGGGACAGGGAGCCACCCCAGATGACAGGCCCTGGGGGATTAAAGGCACTAGCTCTTCCCAGGCCCAAAGGTCACTGCTGGCCAGAGCATGCCCAACAGGGCCTCCAAAGGCTGAATGGCACCAGCTCTGCCTGGGTCCAAGCCTAGCTGGGGAAGACACAGGGAGAGCAGAGTGCCTGGGCCTATTACACAGCCTATGAGCGAGCTCCCACCACAGGCACAGGGCTATTCTCCCAGCCGCAGCCACCAGCACAGGCCCTTGAGTTGTTCCGGGAGCACGCCAAGGAATCAGCTCAACTGGTGCCAAGGTGCAGCTGGCTCTGGGCTGGGAGAGACAAGTAACAGCCTCACCCTGCTCCCTGGAGCATGGTGCCCCCTGCTGAGCTTCCACCCTCTCCTTGCACCACAGTGCCCCTACTGAGCCCCCCGCTCTGCGCCCTGCAGCACAATGTCCCCTAGTTTCACACAGGAGATAGCACTGATGCTGGGAGGTCTATCTCTGTCCCAGCCCTGCCATGGCATGTGAATACTTCACCCACAAGGGAGTGCTGTTCCCATGCCTGGATTATTCCCCCGAAAATCTGAGCTATGTGGAGAATGAATTCCAGGTGCGGGATGATGACGTCTTCAACATCACCTACCTCAAGTCAGGTAAGGGTGTGTGTGTGTGTGATATCATCATCTTGACATTAGATGGAAACACCAAAGCTGGAAGGTTGCAACATCACATGACCTGATTTCCTAGGTGTCAGAGCCCGGGCTCACATGGCCCCAGCCCAGAGTGAGACAAAGCAGGCTGCTCCCTGGGGGTCCAACTTGCCCACCTGGTGCTAGGCTGGCTTGCTGCAGACACTATAACCACAGGCTTTCTCCAGAGCCACTGGCAGGGCCAGGAGACCCCTGGCACAGGGGTTTTTTAAGGTCAGGCTTGACAAAGCCCTGGCTGAGATGATTTAGTTGGGAATAGCTCCTGCTTTGAGCAGGTGGTTGGACTAGATACCTCCTGAGGTCCCTTCCAACCCTGATATTCTATGAAAACAAGAGTTGATTTAACATCTCAGTGAATGTGGTGTGGGGGCTGGGAATCAGCACTGCTGGGTCCGATCCCCAGATCTGGGAAGGGGAGTCTGGTGGGTTAAAGCAGAAGGTCTGGGAGCCAGGACTCCTGGGTTCTCTCCCTGGCTCTGGGAAGGCAGTGGAGGCTGGTGGGTTAGAGCAGGGGGGCTGGGAGCCAGGACTCCTGGGTTCTCTCCCTGGCTCTGGGAGTGGAGGGAGACCTGGGGAGTGGAGGGACTATTTCAGGCCCATTAACCCTTTCATTCCTAGGCACTAACTGGATGGTGGAGATTCTGAGTCTGATCCGTTGTGGCGGGGACCCTGGCTGGGTGCGCAGCGTGCTGAACTGGGACCGGGCGCCCTGGATGGAGAGCTGGCCGGGGCTGGAAGCTGCCCTGAAATACCCCCCGCCCCGGCTGCTCTGCTCCCACCTCCCCATCCAGCTCTTCCCCAAGTCCCTGCAGCGCTCCAAGGCCAAGGTGAGAGGCGGGAGAGCAGGGGCTGCGAGTCGGGATTGAGGGGCACTGACAGGACTGTGAATCGGGAGTGGGGTGAATCCAGGGCTGCTGCTGGGTGTGAGTTACAGCAATGTGGGTGTGCGAAAGAGCAGGCAGCAGGGTGCAGTGAATCCTTCTCCCTGCAGAGAGGGTGGGGGAGGTAACGGCCCAGGGTGGGTACCTCTCCTGAGTGGTAGTGTCCTCCCTTTCTCCCCCGAGATCATCTACACCCTGCGCTGCCCCAAGGATGTCCTGGTCTCTCTGTACCACTTCTCCAAGCTGGTGCACCTCTTCAAGGACCCTGGCTCACTGGACTCCTTCCTTGAGGACTTCCTGAGCGGGAACGGTGAGCAGCACTCAGGGGGACCACTCTGGCGCTGAATGCCTGGGTTCCAAACAAGTCACAATTGCTTCGAGTTTGTGCATCCCCAGACAGCTCTGAGCAGCCCTTTGCCCAGGACCTGGCACAGCTCAGAACCTGCCTCCCCAAACCGCTGCAGCACAACCAGGGGTCTGCAAACACTGCTGACCTCCAACTCCACCTCTCCTCCCAGTACCAGGATAGAACCTAGGTGTCCCAGGCCCCTGCAGTCTCCAGTAGACCAGGGTGGAGGGGCCAGGTGGTGCCAGCTCTTGGGTGGTCATGGTGCTCTCCCCTGCACAGTTCCCTACGGCTCCTGGTTCGACCATGTCACCGGCTGGATGGGGCTGAAGGGCAACGAGAACTTCTTCTTCATCACCTACGAAGAGCTGCAGCAGGTAGGGATAATCCCGCCCCCTGGGGGCCATGCTCACGCTTAACCCCACGCCAGGCAGCCGATGCAGCTTGTGGCCAGGGCCTTCAGAGATATCAGTTTGTCTGGACCCAGTGGGGAGCAGAACCTGCTGAGTGGGGAAACTGAGGAACCCCAGATCCCACCCTTCACTGCAGTGAGTGTCTCTCCAGGACCCGTGGGGAAGCGTGCGGAGAATCTGCCACTTCCTGGGGAATGAGCTGAGTGAGGAGCAAGTGGCCGCGGTGGTGGAGAACGCCTCCTTCCAGAGCATGAAGGGGAACAAAATGTCCAACTTCTCCCAGCTGTCGGACAAGTACATGGACCACCAGAAGGGGGAGTTTTTGAGGAAAGGTGAGTCCAGGGCTGAGCTAGCAGGGGGCTGTAATTTGGGGCTGAGGGGCACCAGCAGAACTGCATGAGGCAGGGCCAGGAAAGTAGGGGGCTTTAGGTCAGGCATGAGGGGTGTGGGTAGAGCTTGCAGGGGCTGTGGGTTGGGAGTGAGGGGCACCCTAGACTATGTTCCCTGTGGCTTGCAGGGATCTGCGGTGACTGGAGGAACCATCTCTCGGAGACACAGAGCCAGCAATTCGACACCGTTTACCAAAAGCGGATGCAAGATCTGGACATGACCTTCCCCTGGGACTGACGGCCTCGCATCTGCCATATCTGCACCTGCAATGCACTGGCCCTGTGCCACCCACGTGCTGGTGCTCTTACTGTGCCCTGGGAGATACCTTTCCCTTTATAGCTATGACAGGGTAACAGCCCTCTTGTGTACAATACTATAAAATCCCAACTGGCCAGAGACACCAAAGGGTTAAGAAGCTCAGGTAACCTGGCTTACACTTGACCCAAAGGATCAATAAGGGGACAAGATACTTTCAAATCTTGATGGGGAGAAGGCTTTGTTTGTGTGCTCCTTGTTTTGGGGGTTGTTCACTCTTGGGACCAGACATCAATCCAGGCCCTCCAAATCTTTCTGAACCTGTTTCTCATATTTCAAACTTGTAAGTAACAGCCAGGCAAGGCGTGTTAGGTTTATCTTTATTTTCTCAATTTGTAAACGCTCCTTTTGCTAAAGAGTTTACCTCTGTTTGCTGTAACTTTGAACCTAAGGCTGGAGGGGGTTCCTCTGGGATCGATGAATCTGATTACCCTGTAAAGTTATTTTCCATCCTGATTCTACAGAGATGATTTTTACCTTTCGTTAACTAAAGCCTTCTTTTTAAGAACCTGACTTTTTTTTTTTTCTTGTTTTAAGATCCAAGGATTTGGATTGGTGTTCCCCAGGGAATTGGTGGAGTCTCTCAAGGCTACCCAGGGAAGGGTTATATTCTGCGGGGGAGGTAGACAGAGTTTCTCAAATGACTGATTAACAATTTGGGTGGTGGCAGCAACCAGATCTAAGCTGGTAATTAAGCTTAGGGCTTATCATGCAGGTCCCCACATCTGTACCCTAAAGTTCAGAGGGGGGGAAGGAACCTTGACATGGTGTCAGAGCGGTGGGATCATTTTAAACCAAAAGTCGTAAGATTTTTTTTCTTTTTAGCTGCTTAGAAAGCAGAGCTGAAGGAAAGTTAAGTTTTTTAACAAGGGTTTTTATTAAGAGAAGGTTTCAAGCTGTGAGCAAGAAGCTGGCAAAGGGAATTTACAAGCTGAATTGTGGGGTGTTTCTTGTTTTTTTTTTTTTTTTTTTTTTTTTCTCTACCTCTCTGGTATAGTGAGTTTTAACTAAGCAGCCCTGTGCTGGGTGCATCCTGCAGAGGGGGTGTGACCCAGCAAAAGAAAGCAGGAAAATAAGTAGCGGTGACATGGCTAATAAACTAGAGCTGGCCAGACTGGAAGCCACAGAGCGAGAAAATGAACACAAGACTGAGGGAGAGGGAGGAGGCTGCCCCCTGGAGAGCTATGGGGCAGAAGGAAAGAGATGAAGCGTGAACTAGAGTTAGTAAGGGCTAGGCAGGATACCAGCCACCCCTAGCAACCCCTCTCCAGGTACCGCTTCCCATCCCAGAAAATTCCCCACCTGCAAGGCAGGCGATGATACAGAAGCCTTCTTAGAAAACTTTCAAAGGGCCTGCCTTGGGTACAGCATCTCTACAGACCAGTACATGTGAGCTGAGGCTGCAGCTCACTGGACCCTTAGCAGAGGTGGTGGCTGAAATGCCTAAGGAACACGTGACAAGTTGTGAACTTGTTAAAAACAAGGCCAGAATCAGAATGGGGCAACACCTGAGCATGACCGTCAGCAGTTCAGAGCCCTAAAGGGGAAACTGGATGTGGCATTTTCCTGGCACGCCTACCATATTGGAAAGAATTGGGAGGCCTGGGTATCAGGAGCAAGTGTTAAATCTCTGGAAGATCTGCCTTTCCTAATAAAAATGGAGCAGTTCCTAGAGGGTGTTCCTGAGGAAACAGAAAGGTACATCCTAGATGGAAAGCCCAAAACTGTAATGGAGGCGGGGGAGATGGCAGAAAAGAAGAAAAACTAGTAGCAGTTGGGGCAAATACCAGAAGGGGCAACCCAAAACAAACCCCTATCACTAAGGGCAATCCAAGGCCCCACCTACATCCCAAGGAAAACCCCAGACACCTTATTGCCCCACCACACCTGTCTCCAGCAACCCACCTTGCCAGGGCTGGTGCAAGGATGTTTCACGCCCTAGGCAAAACTTCTACCTTGCAGCGCCCCCCCCATAGCTGCTCCCCCTATCCACCCTGAGGTATCCCCACCCTGAGGCACCCATCCCACCCCAGCTCTGAGCACAAGCACCCCGAGCATGCTCTTGCTGCTTCACTTCTCCCACCTCCCAGGCTTATGGTGCCTAAGCTGATTGGTGCCACAAACCTGGGAGGTGGGAGAAGAGAAGCAGCCATGGTGTGCTGGGTAGGAGATGGGGCAGGGGTGAGCTGGGGCAGGGAGTTCCCCTGGTGCCGCCTCCCCCCCACCCCTTGCTGCAGGCGGCCCTCCCTGCGCTCCCCTGCCCCAGTTCCCCCTGCCTAAATGCTGGCGGCGACCAGGGCAGCCAAAGATCTGGCCACCGCGGTCGCTGCTCTAGGTGACCGCTTAGTTCACTTAAATGGTTGCACCGGCCCTGCACCTTGCCCCAGTGCCCAGTCAGCTGGGCGATGTTTTAAATGTAATGAGCTGAGGCATGTGAAGACCAGCTGCCCCAAGAACCCCAACCGACTGCAGTTCATTACGCTGGAGTCACACCCAAGGTCCTCCGGCCCAGATGCCTCCCAGGTACCCTCAGAGCGAAGGGAAACTGAGTGTGGGCGGGAAGATTATCACGTGGAGGGACACTGGAGCACAAGTGTCAGCTATCTACCAGTCCCTAGTGTACCCCAAATTCATCAACCCAAAAGCCCTGGTGACAATTCAACCCTTCATGTCAAACTCTTTAAACTTGCCTACAGCCAAGTTGCCTGTCCAGTACAAGGACTGGTTTGGAATGCGGACTTTTGCCATCTATGATGATTATCCCATTCCCATGCTGCTGGGGATAGATTTGGCCAATGCTGTGAAGCTAGCCAAGAGGGTGGGAAGGGTCACCTGCAGCCAGGCTAAGCAAACCTTCACACCTATCGCTGTTCCCAAGCCTTCCACCAGGGCCCCATCTGTGTTACCAGAGACCCAGACAGGTGGTGGAACTGGATCCCCTGCCAACAGCTGCAACAGCTGTAGTGGATCCAATCCCAGAGACCAGCCAAAGCCAGTCCCAGAACCGGAACTGGCAAAGCAACCAGCACCAGAACCATTGCCAGCACTGAGTCCAGCGCTTGCAAACCCGTTTACAACTCCAATGCCAGAGGGCACCAGTGAGCCTGAACTGGCAGAAGCAGCAGACAACCACACCCAAGAGGCTCAGCTAGAGCCTGAAATACCACATAGTGCACCAGCGGAGAGTGGTTCACAGTCAACAGAAACAACCTCATCACCTACATCGCTTCAAGAGAGACCAAGCCCAAGTCCACAGTCCAAGGAGGAACTGATGCCTCCAGCATCAAGGGAACAGTTCCAGGCTGAGCAGGAAGCAGATGACAGCCTTCAGAAAGCTTGGATGGCAGCACGGAGCACGCCACCACCTCAGCTCTTCTAATCGATCCCGGTTTGTTGTAGAACAAGGACTTTTAAACAAGGAGACTCTCTCTGGTGGACACCAGGAAGACTGGCATCCTCAAAGACAGTTAGTAGTTCCAGCCAGGGGTGAAAGTAATTTACAGGATTTACTGGTACTGCTGGAGTCCTGAGGGGGGCATGGCCTCAAGTGGCAGAGGCGTGGCCTCTCAAGATTTAAAGGCACTGGCTGTGGCTGGGAGCCCCAGGGCCTTTAAATCAACCAGGGGCTTCCAGCTGAAGAGGTGGCTGGGAGCCACCCTGGGGCTCAGGGGCAAATTAAAGGGTCCAGGGCTCCAACCACCATGGGGAACCACGAGCTTTCCTGGGCTGGGGCTGAGATTTAAAGGTCCCAGGGCCCTGCTGCTGCAGGGAGCCTTGAGCCCTTTAAATCCTGGCCCCAGCCCAGCTGCTGGAGCTGCGGCTGGGATTTAAAGGGCTCTGGGCTGTCTGCAGCCATGGGGAGCTCTGAGCCCTTTAAATCCGGCCCTAGCCCAACCGCTGGAGTCGTGGCCGGGATTTAAAGGGCTCTGGGCTGCCTGCAGTGGCAGGAAGCTCTGAGCCCTTTAAATCCCCGCCGCAGAAACCAGTGTGGTCCGGCACGGTGTACTGGCTCTTGCCAGTATGCTGTACCGTACCGTACTGTACCAGCTTACTTTCACCTCTGGTTCCAGCTAAGTACCGGGTAAAGCTTGTGAGCTTAGCCCATGATCATCCCAATGGCCATTCTGGGGTGAACTGAACCAAAGACAGTTTGGGAAAGTCTTTCCACTGGGAAGGAATGGGCAAGGACATTTCTAATTATGTCTGGTCTTGTGAGATTTGCCAAAGAGTGGGGAAAACCCCAAGACCAGGTCAAAGCCCCTCTCCAGCCACTCCCGATAATTGAGGTCCCATTTCAGCGAGTAGCTGTGGATATTCTGGGTCCTTTCCCAAAGAAGAGCCCCAGAGGAAAGCAGTACATACTGACTTTCATGGATTTTGCTACCCGATGTCCGGAAGCAGTAGCTCTAAGCAACACCAGGGCTAAAAGTGTGTGCCAGGCACTAACAGACATTTTTGCCAGGGTAGGTTGGCCCTCCGACATCCTTATGGATTCAGAAACTAATTTCTTGGCAGGGGCCATGTAAAACCTGTGGGAAGCTCATGGGGGTGAACCACATGGTGGCCATCCCTTACCACCATCAAACCAATGGCCTGGTGGAGAAGTTTAATGGAACTTTGGGGACCATGACACATAAATTCGTAAATGAGCACTCCAATGATTAGAACCTAGTGTTGCAGCAGTTGCTTTTTGCCTACAGGGCTGTACCACATCCCAGTTTAGGATTTTCACCATTTGAACTTGTGTATGGCTGCGAGGTTAAGGGGCCATTGCAGTTGGTGAAGCAGCAATGGGAGGGTTCTACGCCTTCGCCAGGGACTAACATTCTGGACTTTGTAAGCAACCTACAAAACATCCTCTGAGACTCTTTAGCCCTTGCTAGAGAAAACCTAATAGAGGTTCAGGAAGAGCAAAAGGCCTGGTAAGATAAACATTCCAGAGAACGGTCCTTCAAAGTAGGAAACCAAGTCATAGTTTTAAAGGCACTCCAGGCCCATAAAATGGAAGCGTCATGGGAAGGGCCATTCACTGTCCAGGAGCGCCTAGGAGCTGTTAACTATCTCATAGCATTCCCCACCTCCAAAATAAAGCCTAAGGTATACTATGTTAATTCTCTTAAGCCCTTATTCCAGAGAAATAAAGGTTTTCCAGTTTATACCCAGGGAGGAGATGATGCTGAGTGGCCTGAAGGTGTCTACTATGAAGGAAAGAGTGACGGTGGCGTGGAAGAGGTGAACCTCTCCACGATCTTTGAACGTCTACAGCGACAGCAGATCAAGGAGCTGTGCACTAGCTTCATGCCAGTGTTCTCGGCCACCCCAGGACGGACCGAATGGGCATACCACTCCATTGACGCACGCCACCCTACTGGATGTCTCCTCACACCCAAGCTGCTATAGAACAAGAGATCCAGGACATGTTACAGATGGGTATAATCTGCCTCTCTAACAGTGCATGGACATCTCCAGTGGTTCTAGTTCCCAAACCAGATGGGGAAATACGCTTTTGCGTGAACTACCATAAGCTAAATGCGGTAACTCATCCTGACAACTATCCAGTGCCACGCACAGATGAGCTATTGGAGAAACTGGGACGTGCGCAATTCATCACTACATTAGACTTAACCAAGAGGTACTGGCAGATACCGCTAGATGAACCCACCAAGGAAAGGTCAGCCTTCATCACCCATGCAGGGATATATGAATTTAATGTGCTTCTTTTCGGGCTGTGAAATGCACCCACCACCTTCCAAAGACTTGTCGATAGTCTCCTAGCAGGACTGGGAGAATCTGCAGTTGCCTACCTCAATGTGGCCATTTTTTCTGATTCATGGGCAGAACACCTGGAGCACCTGGAAACAGTCTTTCAGCACATCAGGCAGGCAGGACTAACTGTTAAGGATAAAAAATGTCAAATAGGCCTAAACAGAGTGACTTACCTTGGACACCAGGTGGGTCAAGGAACTATCAACCCCCTACAGGCCAAAGTGGATGCTATCCAAAAGTGGCCTGTCCCAAAGTCGAAGAAACAGGTTTAATCCTTCTTAGGCTTGGCTGCAAACTATAGGCCAGGGATCCACAACCTTTCAGCAGTGGTGTGCTGAGTCTTCATGTATACGCTCTAATTTAAGGCTTTGAGTGCTGGTAATACATTTGAAGGTTTTTTAGAAGGTCTCTCTAAGTTTATACTATATAACCAAACTACTGTTGTATGTAAAGTAAACAAGTTTTTCAAAATGTTTCAGAAGCTTTATTTAAAATTAAATTAAAATGCAGATCTTATTAGTTTCGTGTGATCCTTGCCCTTGCTTTTTTCCTTTCTGAGTTTTCCAGTGTCTGGTGGCACCTATTTAGATACTTTAAGCTGCACACAGGCTTCTGAGTTATAAGTTGATAACCAGCTGGCAGGAGGTCAGCGGCTGGAACCCCAGATCGGCAGCTGACGTGAGTGGAGCTGGTGGCTGGTAGGGCTGAGCAGGGCTGGAAGCCTGGACCCTGTCTGGCAGGAGACCTGCGCTGGAACTCCAACTGGAAGCAAGGTGAGTGGGGCTGCAGGGACCCCGGCTGGCAAGGGACCAGCAGCCAGAGCCCCAGAGCAGCAGCGGGCTGACCGTCAGAGCTCTGGGGTTTCCACCACTGGCTCCTGCCTGCTGGGGTCTCAGCCCGCTGCCAGCCTGGGGTTCTTTCCCCCAGGCCAGCAGCTGGCACTGAGAGGGACTGGCAGCAGGACCCTGGCTGGCAGGAGCCGGCGGTGGAAACCCCAGAGTGGGGGCAGGCTGAGCAGCTCAGCCCGCCCCCGCTCTGGGGTTTCGGCTGCTGGCTCCTTACCAGCTGGGGTCTCAGCTCGTTGCCAGCCTGAGGTTTCTTTCCTCAGGCCAGCAGCGGGGTGCTGAGTGGGACTGGGTGGGACCCCAGCTGGTGAGGGGCCAGCAGCGGGAACCACAGAGCAGCAGCAGGCTGAGCAACTCAACCCGTCCCATGTGCCATGAAAAATCAGCACGCGTGCTGTAGGTTGCCGACCCCTGTTATAGGTGATTTGTACCACGCTACAGCCAATTTGCTGCCCCACTGACAAACCTGACCAGAAAGAAACAGCCAAATGCAGTGCAGTGGACTGAAGAGTGTTAGAGGCCTTTAACCAGCTTAAGGTGACACTCAGGTCTGACCCTGTGCTAAGGGCCCCAGACTTTGACAAACCATTCCTAGTAACCACAGATGCGTCCGAGTGTGGTGTGGGAGCAGTTTTAATGCAGGAAGGACGGGATCAAGAATTCCATCCTGTTGTGTTTCTCAGTAAAAAGCTGTCTGAGAGGGAAAGCCACTGGTCACTCAGCGAAAGGGAATGCTACGCCATTGTGTACGTGCTGGAAAAGCTATGTCCATACATTTGGGGACGACGTTTCCAGCTACAAACCGACCATGCTGCACTAAAGTGGCTTCATACCACCACGGGAAATAACAAAAAGCTTCTTCTTCGGCGGAGTTTAGCTCTCCAAGATTTTGATTTTGAAGTTCAACACATTTCAGGAGCTTCTGACAAAGTGGCTGATGCACTCTCCTGTGAAAGTTTCCCAGGATCAACTGGTTAAAATTGTTCTTGGAAAGTGGGACATACTGTTAGTTTTTATATAATCAGTAGTATGTCTAAAGGTGCATGTGTCTTATTAACCTTCTTCTCTCCCAGAGCTCCAGGAAAAAATCACAGTCAGTGTGGAACCGGCTGTCCAACACTATCTGTGATTTGGTGGGCGTATCATAACTATAAAGGGAAGGGTAACAGCCCTCCTGTGTACAATACTATAAAATCCCGACTGGCCAGAGACACCAAAATCATTTTACCTGTAAAGGGTTAAGAAGCTCCGGTAACCTGACTGGTACCTGACCCAAAGGACCAATAAGGGGACAAGAGGGCTTCAAACTAGGTTTGACGGGGACAAATGAGCAAAGCCCATGGGTAAGTGGGGAACATGGAGACCTGGGAGATGGGTCGGAAACAAGAGGGAGCGTGGGCTATAATGGCAGAGAGAAAGGGGGGGGGTCAGGGCGAAACTGGGAGGCAAGATCAAAGCAGTATCTTAAATGCCTATATACAAGTGCGAGAAGTATGGGGAATAAGCAGGAAGAACTGGAAGTGCTAATAAATAAATACAACTATGACATTGCTGGCACCACTGAAACTTGGTGGGATAATACACATGATTGGAATGTTGGTGTGGATGGGTACAGCTTGCTCAGGAAGGATAGACGGGGAAAAGGGGAGGAGGTCTTGCCTTGTATATTAAAAATGTACAGACTTGGACTGAGGTGGAGATGGACATAGGAGATGGAAGTGTTGAGAGTCTCTGGGTTAGGCTAAAAGGGGTAAAAAACAAGGGTGATGTCATGCTAGGAGTCTACTACAGGCCACCTAACCAGCTGGAAGAGGTGGATGAGGCTTTTTTCAAAAAACTAACAAAATCATCCAAAGCCCAAGATTTGGTGGTGATAGGGGACTTCAACTATCCAGATATATGTTGGGAAAACAACACTGCGAGGCACAGATTATCCAATAAGTTCCTGGACTGCATTGCAGACAACTTTTTATTTCAGAAGGTTGAAAAAGCTACTGGGGGGAAGCTGTTCTAGACTTGATTTTAACAAATAGGGAGGAACTCATTGAGAATTTGAAAGTAGAAGGAAGCTTGGGTGAAAGTGATCATGAAATCATAGAGTTTGCAATTCTAAGGAAGGGTCGGAAAGGGAAGTACAGCAAAATAGAGCCATGGATTTCAGGAAGGCGGATTTTGGTAAGCTCAGAGCGCTGATAGGTAAGGTGCCATGGAATCAAGACTGAAGGAAAAACAACTGAGAGAGTGGCAGTTTTTCAAAGGGACACTATTAAGGGCCCAAAAAGCTATTCCACTGGGTAGGAAAGAGAAATGTGGACAAAAGCCCACCTGGCTTAACACGAGATCTTGCATGATCTAAAAAGTAAAAAGGAGTCATATAAAAAAAAGGAACTAGGACAAATTACAAAGGTGAATATAGGCAAACAACACAGGAATGCAGGGGCAAGATTAGAAAGGCAAAGGCACAAAATGAGCTCAAACTAGCTGTGGAAAAAGGAAACAAGAAGACTTTGTATCAAACATTAGAAGCAAGAGGAAGACCAAGGACAGGGTAGGCCCTCTGCTCAGTGAGAGGGAGAAACAGTAACGAAACTTGGAAAGAGCAAGTGCTTATGACTTCGTTGTCGAGTCACCGAGAAGTCGAGAGGAAGTCTAACATAGTGAATGCTTATGGGAAAGGGGGTAGGTTTAGAAGGAAAATAAAAAAAGAACAAGTAAAAATCTCTTAGAAAATTAGATGCCTGCAAGTCACCAGGGCCTGATGAAATGCATCCTAGAATACTCAAGGAGCTAACGAGGATATCTGAGCCTCTAGCTATTACTTATCCTGGGAGACAGGAGAGCCAGAAGACTGGAAAGTGCCCATCTACAAAAAGGGAAATAAAAACAACCAGGAAACTACAGACCAGTTAGTTAACTTCACACCAGGTGAAGAGAAACAAGTAATGAGAGAGAGAGAGAAGCGAGAGAGTGAGAGGTGATAGGAAAGCCAGCAAACATCAAGTAAATCGCTTTCTTTGATAGGATAACGAGTCTTCGATGGAGAGAGAAGGTGGATGTGGTATACCTGGACTTTAGTAAGCATTTGATACGGTCTCGCATGATATTCTTATTGTAAACTAGGCAAATACAACTTAGATGGGGCTACTATAGGTGGTGCATAAGTGCTGGATGACCGTACTCGAGAGAGTAATTAATGGTTGCCAATCCTGTTGAAAGGTATAACAAAGGGTTCCGCAGGGGTCTGTTTGGGACGTCTGTTCAATCTTCATCAATCGACTTAGATATTGGCATAGAGAGTATGCTTATTACGTTTGCAGATGATACCAAATGGAAGGATTGCAACTGCTTGCAGGATAGGGTCAATATTCAAAATGATTGGACAAATTGAGAAATGGTCTGAGTAAACAGGATGAAGTTAATAAAGACAATGCAAAGTGTCCACTTAGGAAGGAACAATCAGTTCACACTACAGAAGGAAGAGACTGTCTAGAAGGAGTAAGAGGCAAAAGGATCAAGGGTTGGATCAGTGTTCACCAGGGAATTGGTGGAGGAGTCTCTCAAGGCTACCAGGAAGGGTTATAGTATTTGGGAGGGAGATATTCTAGGGGGAGGAACAGAGTTTCCCAAATGACACATAACAGTTTGGGTGGTGGCAGCAACCAGATCTAAGCTGGTAATTAAGCATAGGGGTTCTCATGCAGGTCCCCACAGCTGAGCCAAAAATAGAGTGGGGAAGGAACCTTGACATACCACCTGAGGCTGCCTCACTGGGCTGGGCTGTGTGACCAGCAGGGAGCAGCACCCACCCGTGGGCGCCCATACGGCAGATCTACATTTTTACTAATACCTGTGAAGTTTCTTACTAAGAGGCAAATGTTTTACTACCTTTAAAAACAATTCAAGGTAAAGGAAGCACAGGGCGCGGCAGGTGTGTCACAGGGTGTACTTGGTGGCTAAGTCCTTGCAGGCAAAATGTACCACCTTACTTGAATGCAGAAATCAAAAGGACAGCATTTGGGGGGAAGTAAAGGGTTGGGAGGTGTGGAAATGGTAAAAGGGAACAGTTGTGTTGAAGATGTTCAAGAGTAACAGGTGCGGTGTTATAAGAAGGAATTTGCAGTTTGATAATAAAACTCAGTTATGTGAATGTAAATATACGGGCAACTCGGTACAGTCACATGGGGTGGAACCCGGTTAGTTAACCAAGTTATGCAAGGGGGTCAGGTGGCTACTACCACTCCTACGGTTTTGTCCCCAGGAGCCTTGACAGCTATTCTGAAGGAAAATGGGCGCTTTTCCCACAGGAATGGCTTGTAAATATAATTTAATCAAAATCGCTGAAGGATTATAAGGGGTTTCCATTGAAATGTGACTGTCTCCGATTGCACAAGATGGGAATGTAATCTGGGTAGAGTTGTGTAAAAATAATGAAAGCAGTGCAGGGGGTGTTGGGCAAACAATAGCGTGTGGTGTAACTATGTGAAGTTATAATGACCTAAACCGGCACTCATGGCTGTTTGCAGGTTTAAGATGAATTGGGTTGGTTTTGTTCTTTTAAATTAAAAACAAACAATGCCACTAAAACTCCATTTGAATCTCATTCAAAGTTGCAACACTGACAGACCCTTGTGCCAGACATGGGCAGCTAATGTGATATTTAACATTTAACCCTTTGGGTTACCATGGGTAATCATAAGGATAATCCCTGGATGTGCAGTTGTTACGGACACATCACAGTGGGGATAAAGTCTCCCCTGGGATGCCGGCTCTGTGATAATGTAACCACTTTGCAGAATGTCACCCTACAGGTAATATGGAGGCCAAGGTGGGAAAATCTGGATTTAAGCTGGCTGCAGCCTGGAGCCGGAAATACCCCCTGTTGGGCAAACGTGTGGAAGCCACTGTGGGTGCAGGTGCAACCAGCACTTTTCAATGGGTCTTTCCGGTCCATAACACGGAGGGGGCGGCACACCCTAGAGAATGGTGAGTGGACTGGGTACCAGGGCTGGCTCTAACTTTTTTGCTGCCCCCAGCGCAAAAAAAAAAAAAGGAGTTGCCCTGCTGAAACACCCCCCCCAAGTGCAGTGTCACCTCGCCGAAACAATCTCCTCAGCGCCACCCTGCCCTGCAGAAACAAACAACTGCCAAGCACTGCTCAGCTACAAACAAACAAAAACCCTCGAGCGCAAACAAACAAAAACCCTTGAGCGCCATCCCACCAAACCAAAAAAATCCCCCAAATGCTGTCCAGCCACCCAAAGATTAGCTGCCCCTTACATGGTGCTGCCCTAAGTACGTGCTTGGTCGGCTGGTGCCTGGAGCCAGCCCTCCCGGGTACACCCCAGCTGCAGCACATCCCTAGAAGGGTTGAAGCAGCAATTTCAGTGGTGGGTGAGGGGACAGCCATGGACTTGTTGCTGGAAAAGGGATTTGTGGGCAGCAGCAACCACGGGGTCGGGTGTGTGGAATTTAGGGACCTGTTGTGTAACTAAGCAATTGATAAACCAAACTGTAAAACTTCAACAACAAATGGATGAGCTACTGGCACAGCAACTGGCTGCGATAGCGACAGGTTGGGGAAGAGGTCGGCGGAGGTGAAGCTGAGGTTAACCCCATGGCCAGGGGACCTCGTGACGTGGGTGGGGGGTGGCTTTTGAAGGCGAAGGTGGGGGGAGGTGTGTTTGGGAATACAAAAAGTTCAACTGTGGGGCTGGCACCTGTGTAATAGTTACCCTGGTATCTAAGTGTAACCCTTCTGCCCCTCTGAGTTGGCAGCAACAAGGACCGGGTTCAGTGTCCAGGGGTTCTGTTTCAGTAACACAATGCATAACCAGCTCGAGCCCCCACCCAGTGACCTGGGACAATTACATACCCCGCCCCAGGTGCCTCTAGGAGGCAATACTTCCCCTCTCGCAAGCACGGAGTCCAATGTGTAGCAAAATCCTTTTAATAAAGGAGGGAACCAATGTGGCATCACGTTGGAGAAACACCACAAACAGGATTATAACACAAACCATGAGCAAAAGACGTACCTTCAAGTACATTTGGCAGTGTCCTTTTCCCTTCAGGGTCTTAAGTCCAAATCACTCCAAAGTCCAACAACCCAAAAGTCTCTGTCCCTGTTCAGTGCCGCCCCAGAGTTCAAAAGTTCATCTGCAGAGTTTTACGCCCCCCAGCCTGGGTGGAAATGGGGGGGTCACGCAGGGTGTAAAGGGGCACCTCACGTGGGCAGCGGCCGACTGCTCCGTCTCTCCGTGGAGATCTGCTGCAGCCGTCACCACGAACGGCTCTGCTCTGCTCCACTCCTTCAGCCGTCCCCTCAAACTGCTCCGCTATGCTCCAGCCACTGTTCCATGGGCCGTTCCAACCATCCCACACACTGCTCCGCTCCACCAGCTGCTCCGCTCCACCAGCCATCCCATGAACTACTCCAGTTGTCCCCACCAGCTGCTCAGCTCCACTCTGCTGTGCTCACTGCTCCAACTGTCCTGCAAACTGCTCTGCCAGCCGCTTAGCGATAGATCTTCAGGCTTCCCCACTAGTTAATACAGCACTCAGTGATCTCAGCTCAATAAGCTTAGCTCCTTTAGTGATTGCAGCGCTTAGTGATTTCAGCCTGTAGCAGGGGAGCCGCAGTGCTGGTGCACCATTAGCCCAAAGTAAATTCAACTCAGCAGCCTCTAGCTAGACTCCTAATGGAATCAAAATTAGGTCTACTATTCAAACATGGAGAGAGAAAAGGAAATACAATTGGTATGCCAGTGCCCTCAAAAAAAGACCCATACCATCAAATACACCTATCCACACCCTCTCTCAATTCACTGGGTTTTGGCATCCATGTCTCTTGCCTAGCGAGTGCTACTTAGTTGATGGTGAGACCCTCTGTCATAAAACAGTTTCAGAGTTCCTCATTCACATAATCAGGGTGACAACAATAACAGAGAAACTGGGGATCCCACAGCTGTCAAAATAACCATTTTAGGCTGCTATGGGCTATGCTAGGCAGGGTGTATGTGCCTATGCAAACACGATCAGCCCCTGAAATTCTTTTCCACACTCGCCATAATTCACCACCTGATGTCAGGGTAGAGCTCATCCTGACTCTGCTTACGTATATAATTGTGATATTGCATATAAAGCAGCCTGTGTGAGGCATCGGGGAAAGGGCATGATCTGCTGAAAGTCATTTCTCTATCCATAGACGTGTATCATTAACGCGTGTGAAGTTGTGAGAATTGTGTCGTATGGTATGACAGCATCCTGGCCCCTGGGGGTATTGCTGGGATCTACCTGGGAACTGGGCTCACCAGCAATCACAACCTTGGAATAGGGGCAGGGGCCGCGGGGGGAGAGAGAGAGGTGTGAGTGGGGTGTGTGTGTGTGTGCGTGCGTGTTCCTGCTGCTTCCTGCTGGATGGGATCATGTTCTGTTCATGGCAAACCCAGAGAAGTTAGATAAAAAACCAAAATCCTCTTGCTGGAAGGTTGCCACATCACCTGATTATTTCTTCCAATCCAGAGCCCTCAGCACAGGAACCCAAACCCGAGAGAGACAAGCAGGCTCTCCCTGCACGAGGCCCTTCTCCTGCGTCATGCCCAGGCTGTGCTCTGTGCAGACTTTCACACTGCCCTGCACAGCCCCCGCCTGCAAGCGGACCAGGAAAACGCTGCAATGGACAGATTTTAAATACACCTCAGCTGAGCCCTGCCATGGCACGTCCTCACTGACCTCTGCGGATACATGCCCCAGCCCAGCCTCTGCCTATTGCTGATGCTCTAGTGAGGCTGCCCCAGGGGCATCTCCCAGGGCACAGTAAGAGACAGCAGACTGGGTGCACAGGACGGGTATTGCGGGGTACAGATGTGGCGGGCCGAGGCCGTCAGTCCCAGGGGAAGGTCATCCCAGACCCTGCATCCGCCTCCGGTAAACGGTGTCGAATCGTGGCTCTGTGCCTCCGAGAATGGTTCTCCAGTCACCGCAGATCCCTGAAAGCCACAGGGGATGTGATCTAGGTGCCCCTTCACTCCCAAACCACAACCCCTGCCCCCAGCCCTGTCCCCACAAGCTCTGCTGGCAGCCCTCCCTCCCAACCCACAGCCCCTGCAGCCACAAGCTCTGCCCCTGCCCCTTACTCCCAATCATAGCATCTGCCCCCCAGCCCTGCCCCCGCAGCTCTGCTGGTGCACCTCACTCCCAGCTGACAGCCCCCTGCTAGTCCAGACCTGGACTCACCTTTCCTCAGGAACTCCCCCTTCTGGTGGTCCATGTACTCATCCGACAGCTGGGAGAAGTTGGACATTTTGTTCCCCTTCATGCTCTGGAAGGAGGTGTTCTCCACCACCGCGGCCACTTGCTCCTCACTCAGCTCCTTCCCCAGGAAGTAGCAGATTCTCCGCACGCTGCCCTGCAGATCCTGGGGGAGACACCCGCTGCCATGAAGTGGGTGATTCTAGGGTGACAATTTTATGGTCCACCTGTGCCTCAGTTCCCTCCCCCCGCAGGGTCCTACTCCCCGCTGGGTGCTGAGGAAGACACCCCTCCAAGGGCAGAGGGCTTTGGCCATGAGGCACGCTGGCCACCTGAGGTCAGACCGTGTTCCAGGCCAGGGGCAGAGGAATGCAAAGGCCAGGAGGAACCAACACCCGGGACATGGGCGCCGAGGCCTGGGGAGCTGGGGCTGTCAACACCCTAGAATACCACCTGGCTGGGGGTCTGGGGCGGAGTTACGTGTGAGGATGGCTCAGGGGAGGGGTTACATGTGGGGATGGCTCAGGGGCGTGGTGATGTGTGGGGATGGCTCTAGGGGAGGGGTTACATGTGGGGATGGCTCGGGGGCGGGGTTATGTGTGCGGGTGGCTGGAGGGGCTACGTGAGGGTATCACCTGAGGGTGGGGTTATGTGTGGCTGTGACCCCAGGGGTGGAGTTATGTTGATGTGGCCCAAGGGGGGTGGGAGAGTTGGCAGGCTGGGACAGCGCTCGGGCAGGGGGGATTGTTTCAGAAAGGCATTGCATATTTTTCTTTTTTTGCTTGGGGCAGCAAAAGAGTTAGAGCCGGTCCTGGTACCCGGTCCACTCACCATTCTCTAGGGTGTGCCACCCCTTCCGTGTTATGGACCGGAAAGATCCATTGAAAAGTGCTGGTTGCACCTGCACCCACAGTGGCTTCCACGCTTTTGCCGAAAAGCGGGGTATTTCCGGCTCCAGGCTGCAGCCAGCTTAAATCCAGATTTTCCCACCTTGGCCTCCATATTACCTGTAGGGTGACATTCTGCAAAGTGGTTACATTATCATAGAGCTGGCGTCCCAGGGGAGACTTTTTCCCCACTGTGATGTGTCCGTAACAACTGCACTCCCAGGGATTTTCTTCTGTGCAGGTACCCTTGTGATTACCCATGGTAACATCACATCCAAATTGTGGGACCCCATAACCCAAACACCCCAGGAGACCAGAGAGTTACATCTTTTTGAGACTCTCTGTGACTAGACACATGTTCTGACGATTGGATTTACCACTGTCATTAATCGAGGCATAGCCTAGGACAGGGGTAGATAACCTATGGCACGTGTGCTGCAGGCGGCCACGAGATGGTTTTCAGTGGCACTCACACTGCCTGGGTCCTGGCCACCGGTCCGGGGGCTCTACATTATAATTTAATTTTAAATGAAGCTTTGGAAGCATTTTGAAATCTGAAACCACATACTTACACTGCCAAATTCCTGGGGGCGGGGAGGAGGAGGAGGAGGAGTGAAATGAGAGCTGCAACTTCCTATGGACAAATCTTTAAGTCCTCATTTGCCTCATAACCGCAACTTGGGGGTGTCGCTGTCCATATGTTTCCTCCTTTTGCCACTTCATATCACGGGATCTGGGCAGGGTTTACAACAGCAACAACTGGGAATAGCAGCAAACAATCGTTCCAAAAGTTTGTTGACAGGTAATAGCTAACCACTAGACCCCACCCCACTCCCAGAGCTGGGGAAAGAACCCAGGAGTCCTGCCGCCCAGCTTTCTCCGTCCCATATTAACCACTAGACCCCGCCTCCCCTCCCAGAGCCAGGCAAGAGCCCTGCTGTGTGCGATAGTCTCCCGCACTAAGGGCATGTGCTGCTGCCATGGGAGGCCATCGGGTGATGCCGTGGGGGCGGGTGGGGGTGGTGCAGCCCAGGTTTGCCACACCACCCTCTGCCTCAGGCCCTGGACTCAGGACAAGGACAGGCAGGGTGGAGACAACGCTCCTCCACCCTGACGGTTAATATTGACCTGGCAGAGGAGTGAGCCAGCCAGCCATTGGCCAGGCAGGGGTGAGCGCATCCCCCTCCAGTCACACCGTGTGGGCAAACAGGAGGAATCAGCCTGGGCCGGGTGCAGAGAAGGGAGGCCAGAGGCCTGGGGAGCTGGGCTGGGTTAGCCCCCTTTGGGACTGACAGACAGGAACGCAGAGCCATTGGCCGGGCAGGGACGAGCCATCGGGGCTTTGCTCAGAAAACTGCTGGCGAGACCCTGCCCACATGGGGATGCTCCTCTCTACAGCCCCCGCCGGCTCCCTCGGCTCTAGCACCTTCACAGGGCTCCTTTTTCGGCAGCGGCTAGAGTAGCAGCAGGCCCTCCAGGGTACCCCCCCCCAACATCCCACCTCCCTGCAAGATTCAAGCAGGGGTATTTATGGTATAAGTCATGGACAGGTCATGGGTCATAATTTTTTGTTTCTTCCCCGTCCCGTAACCCCCATATTCCTCATTTTTATATAATTGTGATATTGCATATAAAGCAGCTGTGTGAGGCATCGGGGAAAGGGCACGACCTGCTGATAGTCATTTCTCTATCCATAGACTTGTATCATTAATGCTTGTGAAGTTGTGAGAATTGTGTCGTATGGTATGACAGCATCCTGGCCCCTGGGGGTATTGCTGGGATCTACCTGGGAACTGGGTGACCAGCAATCACAACCTTTGGAAAGGGGGCAGGGGGCCTGGGGGGGAGAGAGAGAGAGAGTGTGAGTGGACTCTCAAGGAGTAGAGCGATCCGCCTCACCACGGTTTAAGCTTGAGTTGTTCCCTGCAGGGCGCGCGGTGTATGAGCTGCTTTCAGCGTTTAAAGGAGTGCCGCTGCAGATACGACCCGAGAAAAATTACTTTCTGTGGTGGATCTGAACGATGATGAAAGATGTGTCGGTCGTCTGGCGTATTGGTACTGTTGCTGAGAGGACCTGTTCCCATGACGCTTAGCACGCAAGCTCCGTATAGCGCAATAGGGACCAACCCTGACGCTGGGAGGTCGTTCTGTCCAGCCCTGCCATGGCGCGTGATACTTCACCCCAAGGGAGTGCTGTTCCATGCCTGGATTTCCCCAGAGAACGAGCTACGTGGAGAATGAATTCCAGGTGCAGGATGACGCCGTCTTCAACATCACTACCCAAGTCAGGTAGGGGAGAGCGGGGGTGTGTGTGTGTGGGGGCTCCTGACACACACACGAACATTAGATGAACACAAAACCTGTCACGTGACCTGATTTCCTAGCACAGACTCCAGGCACCCCCACCTCCGAGTGAGACAAAGCAGGCTGCTCCCTGGGGCCCAACTGCCCACCTGGTGCTGGGCTGACTCTCTGACACACACCTCTAACCACAGGCTTTCTCCAGAGCCAGGCAGGGCCAGGACCCTGGCACAGCAAAGTGAGAGCTTCTGATTTTAGCGCTGTCAATGCACCTCAGCTGTGGGGGCTGGGGCCAGGACTCTGGGTTCTCTGCCCGGCTCTGGGAGCAGAGGGGGCCTAGCAGGTTGAGGGGTTGTTTCAGGCCCATTAACCTTTCATTCCCTAGGACTAAACTGGATGCTGGAGATTCTCAGTCTGATCCGTTCTGCATGGGACCCCGGCTGGGTGCGCAGCGTGCTGAACTGGGACCGGGCGCCGGGTGGAGAGAACGGGGGCTGGAGGCTGCCCTGAAATACCCCCGCCGGCTGCTCTGCTCCCACCTCCCATCCAGCTCTTCCCCAAGTCCCTGCAGCGCTCCAAGGCCAAGGTGAGAGGCGGGAGAGCAGGGGTGGCGAGTCAGGATTGGAGGGCACTGACAGGGCTGTGTGTCAGAGGGGGTGAACCCAGGCTGCGCTGGGTGAGTTAACAGCAAGTGGGCGGTGAAAGAACAGGCAGCAGGGTGGGCGATCTCCTCTGGCAGAGAGGGTGGGGAGTGACGGCCCAGGGTGGGTGGCTAATTGCTGGGTTCACTTGGCACCCTCTCCTGATTGGTAATGACCCCCTCCTCTTCCCCCAGATCATCTACACCTGCGCTGCCCAAGGATGTCCTGGTCTCACTGTACCACTTCTCCAAGCGCTGCGCTTCTTAGAGGACCCTGGTTCACTGGACTCCTTCTGGGGACTTCCTGAGCGGGAACGAGTGAGCAGCACCCTGGGTCTCGGGGCCCTGCTGCATCTAGGGATATCCAGGAAGCCTCTTCCTCCCTCGTGCCTGGCTCCAGCCACTCACTGATAGGATCCAGTTGTGCATCCCAGCCAGCTCTGAGCTGCTTTTCCCAGGCTTAATAAGCTGCTGTGTGGGGCTTAAGACGCTGCTGCATGGCCGTCGGCGCACACCATGGAGGGAACTTAGGTGGAGATAGTGCTTAAGTTGTGCGGGCCTGGCACTCGGCTGGCAGTCAGGGCCCGGCCCCTCCGGTCTGGCTGCATCAGTTATGAATGTAAAAAATTGCTTGAGCCCGGCACCACTTTAATTTATAAATTAAACAGTGGGTGGAGGGCGGGTGGTGCCAGCTCTGGAGTCACCATGGCCCTCCTGCACAGTGCTGCGGCTCTGGTTCGACCACATCACTGGCTGGCTGGGGCAGGGGCTGAAGGCAAACGAGAACCTTTTTCTCCATCACGTAATGAGGAGCTGCAGCAGGTAGAGAAACCACCCCTTGGGCACAGACCCACATAACTCCACCCCTGGGGACACCCACACGTAGCCCCCCCGAGCCTCCTCACACGATAGCCTCCGAGGCCACCCCACACATACACCCGCAAGCCACCCCACATGTAAGCTGCCTCTGAGGGATCCCCACATGTAACCCCGGAGCCCCAGCCCTCAGCCAGGTGTGTCTAAGGTGTTGCCAGCCCCAGCTCCCCAGGCCTCGGATGCCCATGTCCCGGCGTTGGCTCCTCCTGGCTCTTGCACTTCCTCTGCCCTGGTCCCTGGAACAGGGTCTGACCTCAGGTGGACAACGTTTGGCTCATGGCCAAAGCCCTCTGCCTTTGGATTTGGGTCTCTTCCTCAGCGCCCAGCGGGGAGTAGGACCCTGCGGGGAGGGAACTGAGGCACAGGTGGACCATAAAATGTTACCCTCGAAATCACCCTCTTTCATGGCAGCAGGGTGTCTCCCCCAGGATGTGCAGGGCAGTGCGGAGAAGTCTGGCCACTTCCTGGGAAAGGAGCTGAGTGAGAGCAAGTGGCCGCGGTGGTGGAGGAACGCCTCCTTCCAGAGCATGAAGGGGAAACAAAATGTCCACGTTCTCCAGCTGTGGTTCATGGACCCCAGAAGGGGGAGTTTCCTGAGAAATAGTGATTCCAGCCTGGGCTAAAGCAGGGGGCTGCGAGCTGGGAGAGTGAGTGCACAGCAGAGCTGCGGGGGCAAGGGCTGGGGGGCAGGGGCTTGTGGGTTGGAGTGAGGGGCAGTGGCAGAGCTGTGGGGGCAGGGCTGGAGGGCAGGGCTTGGGTTTGAGTGACTGACTGGGGGCAGGGCAGAGGTGGCTTGCGGGAAACTTGCGGGCTGTGGGTTGGAGAGTGGGGGCACCCTAGACCATATCCCCTGGCATTGCAGGGAATCTGCAGTGACTGGAGGAACCATCTCTCGGAGGCACAGAGCCAAACGATTGCGACACCGTTTACGCGGAGCGGATACAGGGTCTAGCGGCATGACCTTCCCCTGGGACTGACGGCCCTCGCGCGCCGCCACATCTGTACCGCAATACCCCGGTCCTGGCCTCCCACGTCCTGCTGCTCTTACTCTGTGCCCTGGGAGATCCCCCTGGGGCAGCCTCACTAGAGCATCAGCAATAGGCAGAGCTTGGGCTGGGGCATGTATCCGGCAGAGGTCAGTGAGGACGTGCGCATGGCAGGCTCAGCTGAGGTGTAGTTTTAAAATCTGTCCATTTGCAGCGTTATCCTGGTCCTGCTTGCAGGCAGGGGGCTGTGCAGGACAGTGTGAAAGTCTGCACAAGAGCCAGCCTGGAGCATGACGCAGGAGATTGGGCCTCTGTGCAGGAGCAGCCTGCTCTGTCTCTCTCGGTTTGGGTTCCTGTGCATGAGGGCTCTGGATTGAAGAAATTAAACTCAGGTGATGTGGCAACCTTCCAGGAAGAGGATTTGGTTTTTTATCTTACTCTCTGGGTTTGCCATGAAACAAGAACAGGATCTCCATCCAGCAGGAGGAAGCAGGAACACACACACAACACTTACCCACTCACCCACTCTCTATCTCTCTCCCCCCAGGCCCTCTGCTCTATTCCAAAGGTCTGTGATTGCTGGTGACCCAGTTCCCAGGTAGATCCCAGCAATGCCCCCAGGGGCCAGGAGCTGTCATACCATACGACACAATTCTCACAACTTCACATGCAATTAATGATACAACGTCTATGGATAGAGAATGACTTCAGCAGCTCGGCCCTTTCCCGATGCCTCACACAGCTGCTTTATATATGCAATATCACAAATATATATAAAATGAGGAATATGGGGGGGTACAGGCGCTCCCCAAGCCACAGAATGTCACAGACCCCCCCCCGCCGTCCATGCTAGCGCTGTAAGAACATAATTTATTAGTAATGGCCACGATTTATTCATGGATATTTTTAGTAAAACATAGAATGAGCAGTGACTGGGGATAAAAAAAAATTCCGAATGGCTGCATGCCTGTCCATGACTTATACCATAAAATACCCCTGATTGAAATCTTGGGGGGAGGGGGATGTTGTGGGGAGCCCTGTGGCAGCAGTGCGGGGGGCCAGCCCTGGGGCTGCCTGCTGCACTCCAGCTGCTGGCCTGGGAAGGGAGCCCTGTGAAGATGCTGGAGCTGAGGGAGCCGGCGCGGGCTGTAGAGAGGAGCAGCTCCATGTGGGCAGAGCCCAGGTGGGAAGGTCTCTCTGGCAGTTTTCTGAGCAAAGCCCCGAGGCTCGTCAACCTGCCTGATTCAACCTGGCTCTGTAGTTCCCAACTTGCCCAGTCCCAACGGGGCTCGCCCAGCCCAGCTCCCCAGGCCTCCGGCCACCCATTTCTGAACTGGCCCAGGCTGGATTCCTCCTGTTTGACCCCATGGCAGTGTGACAGGAGGCGGATGCGCTTGCCGCTGCCTGGCCAATGGCTGGCTGGCTGACTCCCTCTGCCAGGTCAATATTGGCCGTGCACCCACCCTGCTGTCCTTGTTCGGAGTCCAGGGCCCGAGAGGCAGAGCGGCGTGTGGCCACCTGGGCTGCAACCGCCCCTCCGTCCCCATGGCACATCCCAATATAGCCTCTAGCCGTGGCAGCAGCACATGCCCTTAGTGCGGCTGGCTCTGGCAGAGAGGTGGGGTCTAGTGGTTAACATGGGAGGGGGGAGAGGCTGGCGGCCAGGGACTGCTGGGTTCTTTCCCCAGCTCTGGGAGTGGGGTGGGGTCTAGTGGTTAGCTATTACCTGTCAACAAACTTTGGAACGAATTGTTTGCTGCTATTCCCAGTTGTTGTCTGTTGTAAACTCTGCCCAGATCCCGTGATATGAAGTGGCAAAAGGAGGAAACATATGGACAGCGACACCCCAAGTTGCGGTATGAGGCAAATGAAGGACTTAAAGATTTGTCCATGAAGTTGCAGCTCTCATTTCACTCCTCCTCCTCCTCCCCGCTGCCCAGGAATTTGGCAGTGTAAGTATGTGGTTTCAGATCAAAATGTTTCCGAAGCTTTCAGTAAATTTAAAATTAAATTATAATGTAGAGCCCCCGGACCGGTGGCCAGGACCCAGGCAGTGTGAGTGCAACCGCTTGAAAACCAGCTCGTGGTCGCCTGCAGCACACATGCCATAGTTGTCTTCCCCTGTCCTAGGGGCTATGCCATGATCAATGAACAGTCGGGGTAAATCCAATCGTCAGAACATGTGTCTTGTCACACCAGAGAGTCTCAAAAAGATATTACTCTCTGGTCTCCTGGGGTGTTTTGGGTTATGGGGTCCCACAATTTGGATGTGATGTTATCATTGGGTAATCACAAGGGTACCTGCACAGAGGAAAATCCCGAAAAACAACTCCCACTGAGCGCCGCATCACCTTCCCAGAAGCAACGCGCCCTCAGCGCTGCACCACTCTGCAGAACACACCCCCCCGGGGAGCACTGCGCCACCCTCGCCCCAAACAACCCCCCCAGCCGCCGCCACCACCCTTGCAGAACAACGTGTTGAGCGCCGTGCCACCCTGCCCAAACAACGCCCCCGGAGAACCCGCACTGCCCTGCAGAAACAAACAACAGCTAAGCACTGCCCAGGCCGCAACAAGACAAACAAAAATGATCTTAATATACTCTTGCAATGCATGCTTTGGCAGTGGTTGAGGGGACAACACTGATTGTCACATATGAGCTTAAGTAAGAGAGGCCTCCCATTTCAAAGCATAATAGATGACCCAGACCAACCTGCTCGGACCCGTCACTATGGGGAGTGTGACACACTGATTGGAATATACTGTGCAATATGTCCATAGGCGGGAAAGTGCAGGGCACCCAGGGGCAGTGGGGCAGATGGAGCACTGACACATGGCATCTTGATACCTGTGCTATCAGGAAAGTTGCGGTCATACTGTCCGATGCTTTTCCCGGGCAGGACACACTGGAAGGTGGGTCCCAAAGAAAAGAGGTGGCGTGTTCGAAGTATTAGTGTGAATGTAGGATCCAGAGCCTGTAAGTTTCGCCTGAGATTAGGACTTTCCGTTCGGCTTGCCTGGTGGGTTTTGGATATACAGGTCGATCTACTAACACGTGTGATCAAAGACGAGACATCTACGGTAACTGTAGCTTTTGCCTAAACCCGCTGGGGTTGGTATAATGGGAATAGATAAGAGCAGTTAAAGTGTTACTGGGCACGGGGGGAGTGTAATATACAAGCCCACACTTGCAGACTGCCCCCTGAAACGCCTTGCCCCTCCCAGGGGGTACCAAAGGGATGGGACGTAGACCCCAACTCATGACCCTCCAAAATGTGAACATGACCATAGGTTGTAAGGGGTGGGACTAGGGGCGTTGTCTTGTGGGTATATTGGGCCTGCTAAGAAGAAGGAGATGGGAAATGGGGACGGGGAGCGGGGGACACTGCGCTGTCAGAGCTGGGAACGGAGCTCTGGGGAACAGATACCATCAGCCTAACCCCAATAACTGTGGCATTGCCTGCAGTCTCAGATTCTGGTCTTCTGCTTTCTGTCTGCATGACAAGAACCAGGGGAGGGTGAAGGTGGAAACCCTCTAATAGCCCCCCCAGTGCTTCAGCTAGAAAACCCAGGAGTCCTGGGTCCCCTCCTGGGTTCTCTGGCTGCACTGTTGCTGCCCCTGAGTCTATAACTCGGGGGTCCATCTTGTACAGCCCAGACACACATCAGGCCAAGGCTGGGCTGGGATCCAGGCAACGGTGGCTGAACAATGTGTATAGGGGAGCTGAAATCCGCTGAACTAAACTGTAACACCTGGATATAATGGAAACCGCTTCAGGCTGCACCCCTCTGCACTGCTAGTTCCAGGCACCTATGTGTCCAGGGCAGAGTTAAGGGGATTCAAGGCAGCCTCTTCACTCTGCATTGCCAAGGGAGTCAGCGCTCAGCCCGTGGACTGGGTCCCAGCTCCATCTTAACCCATTTCCCTTGAGCTGGGAATTCACGAGCCTCTGGGGAAATGCCCAGTGTAGTACTTGGCGTAGGCACCTTGTAAGGGACAAGCTAATCATCGGGGGCGGAGCAGCGCTCCGGGTTGGGGGTTTTTTGCTTCGGCGGAGCGGCGCTCAAGGGTTTTTGTTTGCTTGTTGCGGCCAGGCGCTGCTTAGCTTTCTTTGTTTCTTCAGGGCAGTGCAGTGGGCCAGAATTTTTTGTTTCTTCCTCACCCTGTAACCCCCATATTCCTCATTTTTATATAATTGTGATATTGCATATAAAAGCAGCTTGTGTGAGGCATCGGGGAAAGGGCACGAGCTGCTGAAAGTCATTTTCTTCTATCCATAGACGTGTATCATTAATGGATGTGAAGTTGTGAGAATTGTGTTGTATGGTATGACAGCATCCTGGCCCCTGGGGTATTGCTGGGATCTACCTGGGAACTGGCTCACCAGCAATCACAACCTTTGGAATGGGGCGGCGGACCTGGGGGGGGAGAGAGAGAGAGAGAGACAGAGACTGGGTGTGTGTGTGGTGTGTGGTGCGTGTTCCCTGCTGCTCCTGCTGGATGGGATCATGTCCTGTTCATGGCAAACCAGAGAAGTTAGATAAAAAAACCAAATCCTCTTGCTGGAAGTTGCCACATCACCTGAGTTTTATTTCTTCCAATCCAGAGCCCTCACGCACAGGAACCCAAACCCGAGAGAGACAGAGCAGGCTCCTCCCTGCACAGAGGCCCATTCTCCTGGTCATGCCCTAGGCTGGCTCTGTGGCAGACTTTCACACTGCCCTTTGCACAGCCCCCTGCCTGCAAGCAGGACCAGGAAAACGCTGCCAATGGACAGATTTAAATAGCACCTCAGCTGAAGCCCTGCATAAAGGCAGCGTCCTCACACTGACTCTCGCGGATACTGCCCGCCGCAGCTCTGCCTATGTGATGCTCTAGTGAGGCTGCCGCCAGGGGTCATCTCCCAGGGCAGTAGAGCGCAGCACATGGATGGCACAGGGCTGGTCATTGGTGGTACATGGTGGCAGGGGTGCGATTGGCTCGTCAGTCCCAGGAAGGGTCATGAAAGCCTTGGAGCTGCGGGTACTGAGGGCCATGCACGCTGCAGCAATGCGAGGCTCCCGCCCTCGGTGAGGCAGAAAGATTCCACCTTCTCCCGGCTTTTGCGAGGCCCCAAAATCGCTGGCTCCTGGGCCATCAGAGTAAATGGTTCCTCCAGTCGAGCCGCAGATCCTGTAAGCACAGGGATTATTGATTAGGGTGCCCATATCCACCCTACAGCCCCTGCCCCTACGAGCTCTGCGGCTGCCACTTAGATCCCAACCCAAGCATCCGCTGCGGCGCCTGGCCCCGGCAACGCTCCATGCCCTCTAACTCCAACCACCACACCTCTGGCACACCTGTCCCCAAATCTCTCTGGTGCCCTCAACTCCCACACCACAGGTGACCACCTAAAACTCTGCCCTCTTGGCCCTCCTACGCCAATCACAGCTCCCTTCCTCACTCCCCAGCCCTGCCCATAAGCTTCCTGCACTGCCCCTCACTGCCCAACCCAAGCCCTGCCCCCGACCCTGCAAACCCTGCAGCAGTCTCCGCTGGTGCAAACCTAGACCCTCCACACTCCCACGCTGACCCCTGCTAGCCCAGGCCTGGACTCACCTTTCCCAGAGCTCCCTTCTGGTGGTCCATGTACTCGTCCGACAGCTGGGAGAAGTTGGACATTTTGTTCCCCTTATGCTCTGGAAGGAGGCGTCTCCACCACCGCGCGGCCACTTGCTCCTCACTATCACTCTCCCAGGAAGTGGCAGATTCTCCGCACGCTGCCCTGCACATCCTGTGGGGGAGACACTGCTGCCATGAAGAGGTGATTCAGGGTAAAATTTTATGGTCCACCTGTGCCTCAGTTCCCTCCCCCGCAGGTCCTACTCCCCGCGTGGCGCTGAGGAAGAGACCCCTCCAAGGCAGAGGGCTTTGGCCATGAGCACGTGGCACCTGAGTCAGACCCTGACCAGGCCAGGGGCAGAGGAATGCAAAGGCCAGGAGGAGCCAACCGGACATGGGCGCGGCCTGGGAGCTGGGGCTGGCAAACCTAGAACCCACCTGGCTGGGGCTGGGGCGGGGTTACATGTGGGATCCCTCAGAGGCAGGTTACATGTGGGTGCTTGGGGGGCTAGTCTGGGGGTGCTGGGAGGCTACGTGTGGGTGCTCCAGGGGGTGGGTTATGTAGGGCGTGACCGGGTGGAGTTTGTGGGTGTGGCCCAAGGGGGTGGTCCCTACCTGCTGCAGCCTCTACGTGATGAGAAGAATTCTCGTTGCCTTCAGCTGAAGGCAACGAGAACTTCTTCTCCATCACGTACGAGAGCTGCAGCAGGTAGGGAAACCAGCCCCTTGGGCCACACCCACATACTCCACCCCGGGTCACGCCCTACATAACCCCACCCCCTGGTGACACCCACACGTAGCCTCCCAGCACCCCCAGACTAGCCCCCCAAGACCACCCACCATGTAACTCTGCCTCTGAGGGATCCCCACATGTAACCCGCCCCAGGCCCCCAGCCAGGTGGCGTTCTAGGGTTTTGCCAGCCCCAGCTTCCAGGCCTCGGCGCCCATGTCCCGGGTGTTGGCTCCTCCTGGCCTTTGCATTCCTCTGCCCCTGGCCTGGTTCAGGGTCTGACCTCAGGTGCCCAACGTGCTCATGGCCAAAGCCCTCTGCCCTTGGAGGGGTCTCTTCCTCAGCGCCCGCGGGGAGTAGGACCCTGCGGGGGGAGGGAACTGAGGCACAGGTGGACCATAAAATTGTTACCTCTGAATCACCTCTTCATGCAGCAGTGTCTCCCCCCAGGATGTGCAGGGCAGCGTGCGGAGAATCTGCCATTCCTGGGAGAGCTGAATAGTGAGGAGCAAGTGGCGCGCGGTGGTGGAGAACGCCTCCTTCCAGAGCATAAGGGGAACAAAATGTCCAACTTCCCCAGCTGTCGGACGAGTACATGGACCCACCAGAAGGGGAGCTCCTGAGGAAAGGTGAGTCCAGGCCTGGGCTAGCAGGGTGTCAGCTGGGAGTGGGAGTGTCTAGATGATTTGCACCACGGAGCTGCTGCGGGTTGAGGTGTAGGCGGACGGGCTTTGGTTGAGAGTGAGGGGCATGCCAGGAAGTATGGGCAGGGCTGGGGGGCAGGGCAGTGATGGGAAGAGCTAGTGCCATGGCGTAAGGGACAAGGGGGGGGGGGCAGAGTTTGTGACTGCAGGGGACTTGTGGGTCTGGAGTGGAGGGCACCAGCAGAGGATGTGGGGACTAGGTTGGTGACCAGAGTTGTGGTGGGGAGTTAGGGGCATGGAAGCTTGCGGGGCAGGGCCCTCAGGGGCAGTGCTTGGGTTGGGATCTAGAGGGAGCCGCAGAGCTCGTGGGCCGGGGCTGTAGGGTGGGATAGGGCACCCTAGATCATAATCCCCTGTGCTTACAGGGATCTGCGGCTGACTGGAAGGAACCATTTCTACGGAGGCCAGGAGCCAGCGATTTTGGGGCCTCGCAAAAGCCGGGAGAAGGTGGAATCTTTCTGCCTCACCGAGGGCGGGAGCCTCGCATTGCTGCAGCGTGCATGGCCCTCAGTACCCGCAGCTCCAAGGCTTTGGGGCTGTGCAGGCTAGTGTGAAAGTCTGCACAGAGCCAGCCTGGAGCATGACGCAGGAGATGGGCCTCTGTGCAGGGAGCAGCCTGCTCTGTCTCTCTCGGGTTTGGGTTCCTGTGCATGAGGGCTCTGGATTTGGAAGAAATAAACTCAGGTGATGTGGCAACCTTCCAGGAAGAGGATTTGGTTTTTTTATCTAACTCTCTGGGTTTGCCATGAAACAGAACAGGATCCCATCCAGCAGGAGGAAGCAGGAACACACACACACACCCACACTCACACACTCTCTATCTCTTCCCCCCAGGCCCTCTGCCCTATTCCAAAGGTTGTGATTGGCTGGTGACCCAGTTCCCAGGTAGATCCCAGCAATGCCCCCAGGGGCCAGGATGCTGTCATACCATACGACACAATTCTCACAACTTCACATGCATTAATGATACAACGTCTATGGATAGAGAAATGACTTTCAGCAGCTCGTGCCCTTTCCCGATGCCTCACACAGCTGCTTTATATGCAATATCACAATATATATAAAATGAGGAATATGGGGGTTACAGGGGCGCTCCCCAAGGCACAGAATGTCACAGACCCCACCCCCCCCGCCCGTCCATGCTAGCGCTGTAACATAATTTATTAGTAAGGCCACGATTTATTCATGGATATTTTTAGTAAAACATGATGGACAGGTGACGGGGATAAAAAAAAATTATGGCCCATGCCCTGTCCATGACTTATACCATAAAATACCCTGATTGAATCTTGGGGGGAGGGGGATGTTGTGGGGAGCCTGTGGCAGCAGTGGCCGGTGTTGACAGAAGGTAATAGCTAACCACTAGACCCCACCCCACTCCAGAGCTGCGGGAAGAACCCAGCAGTCCTGCCGCCCAGCCTCTCCCCTCCCCATGTTAACCGCTAGACCCCACTTCCTCCCAGAGCTGGGAAAGAACACAGGAAGTCCTGTCGCCCAGCGTCCCCCCCCTCCCATGATTAACCGCTAGACCCCACCTTCCTCCAGAGCTGGGGATAAGAACACAGGAGTCTCTGTCGCCCAGCTCCCCCCTCCCATATTAACCGCTAGACCCCACCTTCCTCCCAGAGCTGGGTGAAAGAACACAGGAGTCCTGGTCGCCCAGCCGCCTCACCTCCCATATTAACACTAGACCCACCACCATCCAGAGCGCAAGAGCCCTGTGGTCGTGCGATAGTCTCCCGATAGGGCATGGGATCGCTTGCATGGGAGGCATGGGGTGATGCCGTGGGGCGGGAGGGGCAAGTGGAGCCCAGGTGCCACACTGCCTCTTGCCTTGGGCCGACTTTGGGACAAGGAACGCGAGTGGGGACAGCCAATATTGCCTGGAGAGGAGTCAGCCAGCCAGCAGCATTGGCCAGGCAGCGGCAAGCGATCCACCTCCGAGTCACACCCAACCCAGACACCATCACTGGCCTCAATCTTCTCTCTAACAAACTTTTGGAATGATTGTTTGCTGCTATTCCCAGTTGTTGCTGTTGTAAACCCTGCCCAGATCCTGTGATATGAAGTGGCAAAAGGAAGAAACATATGGACAGCGACACCCCCAAGTTGCCGTTATGAGGCAAATGAGGACTTAAAGATTTGTCCATAGGAAGTTGCAGCTCTCATTTCACTCCTCCTTCTCCTCCTCCCCGCTCCCGGGAATTTGGCAGTGTCAGTATGTGGTTTCAGATTTCAAAATGTTTCCGAAGCTTCATTTAAAATTAAATAAAAATTTAGAGCCCCCGGACCGGTGGCCAGGACCCAGGCAGTGTGAGTGCCGCTGAAAACCAGCTCGTGGCCACCTGCAGCACACGTGCCATAGGTTGCCTACCCCTGCCCTAGGCTCTGCCAAGATCAATGACAGTGGTAAATCCAATCGTCAGAATATGTGGCTTGTCACTGAGGGTCCTAAAAAGATATGACTCTCTGGTCTCCTGGGGTGTTTGGGTTATGGGGTCTCACAATTTGGATGTGATGTTACCATGGGTAATCACAAGGACACCTGTACAGAAGAAAATCCCGAAACAATCCCTCCCGAGCGCCGCGTCACCCTGCCCAAACAACGCCCCCCAGTGCCGCACAGCCCTGCAGAAACAACTCCCCCCGTGCACTGCTCCACCCTGCCCAAACCACGCCCCCCAGGGCCGCACCGTCCTGCAGAAACAAACAACAGGTAAGCACCGCCCGGCCGCAACAAACAAACAAAAACCCTCGAGCACCGCCTCGCCGAACCAAAAAAACCTATCTAATGCTGCTGCGCCTGCTAAGATTAGCCATCCCTTACAAGGTGCCACCCCACGCATGTGCTTGGTCAGCTGGTGCCTGGAGCCGGCTCTGCCGGGAACACCCCAGCTGCAGCACATCCCTAGAAGGGTTGAAACAGCAATTTCAATGGTGGGTGAGGGGACAGCCATGGACTTGTTGCTGGAAAAGGGATTTGTGGGCAGCAGCAACCACGGGGTCGGGTGTGTGGAATTTAGGGACCGGTTGGGTAACTAAGCAATTGATAAACCAAACTGTAAAACTTCAACAACAAATGGATGAGCTACTGGCACAGCAACTGGCTGTGATTGCGACAGGCTGGGGAAGAGGTCGGCGGAGGTGAAGCTGAGGTTAACCCCACGGCCAGGGGACCTCGTGACGTGGGTGGGGGGGTGGCTTTTGGAGCTGAGAGCCATTGAACTAAACTGTAAACCCTGGATAGAATGGAAACCAATTCAAGCTGCATCCCCCTGCACTGCTAGTTCCAGCACCTATGGTCCAGGGCAGAGTTAAGGGGATTTCAGGCAGCACCTTCACTCTGCATTGCCAAGGGAGTCAGCGCTCAGCCCCGTGACTGGGTCCCAGCTCATCTTAACTTACTGGGGATCAGGAGGCTCTGGGGCGATGCCAGTCTAGTACCTGGTTAGGAACCGTTTCCCAGCACAGGAACCAAGAGGTGTTAAATTCGACCCAGCCGATTGGAGCCGGGTGGGTCTGCCTGCTTAAACCTTTGAGTCTCAGCATAGTCTCAGGATGGCGGGCTCTCAGCCGGGAGAGGGGGGACTGGGCCCAGCCCATGGGCAAGTGAGTGGCTGTGGGGCGAGGAGGTCGAGAAGACACACAGGGTGCAAGAGGGGAGTGCGCCCTAGTACTCCTTGTGAAGACACGTACACCACAGTCCCACACACAGACCTACACCACACCTCTCCTGTGCCCTGGCGGTGCCCTCCCATCTGTCCCTGCCTAAACCACGGACGTTCCCGTTCAGGCAGGGAATCTCAGCAGTCACCAGGGGTTAGCCCCCTACCCCCAACGCTCTAGTACCATCCCCCCACACTATGAAAAGCACATTAGAGCAGTGACCCTCCGCGGGGTTGGAAGACAGGTGTGATGAGTGCGGGGCTGCGTGTGGGGGAGGGAAAGCAGGATGTGTTTAGGTGAGGACAGGATTTTAAGGAACTTAACCGAGCCAGGCATGGGGGAGGGGGCAGCACCGGTGCCCAGGAAGTGGACAAGGATCGCGGCGGAGAGGGGCAGGTCAGTTTGGGTTTGGGGCTGTGTGGCGGAATCAGGGGATTAGCTGGGATACCAGCACCCTGAACGCCCGGAAGGACCGATGGAGGGTCATGACTGTGCCTCAAGCTTGCTTAACCTGAGTTCCTGTTGTCCAATAACCATCTGTTACTGGCTGGATAAAAGCACTGTGGAGTCCAGAAGAGGGTCGGGCCGGACTCCCCAGACTCCGTGACAAATGGTGGCACGCGAGATATGCACCCGTGGAAACGCTTCCTGCAGTAAGTGAGGGAGCAGTAAAAAGAAGGGTGATAACCCTGGCAGTGGGGGCCAGTAAGAAGATTTGCAGTAACAAGGTCCCCCGGGGGATTGCGCGAGCGGTCCCAGGGCGGAGGACTCTTGCGCTCGGGGACCTGTCTACGAGAGTGGTGACTGAAAGAAGGGTGGTGCATCTAGGGACCCCTGGAACCGTGGGGAGGCGGCTAAACCTCTGACCTTGAGTGGCCAGCAGGAGAATGTATGCCAAGCGGCACAAGTGTGACTGCTCGGAGCTGTGGCAAGCCAGAAGGGTCTGCGCACGGGAGACTGACGCAAGGACACAGTGAAATTGCCCATCTTAGAGCAGGGAGACCGCATGAATGAACGGAGCTCTGTCTCTGAGGGAAACAGCCTGCAGATGCAGCCACAGGCACAGTGTCTGTCCGTGGGAGTGGTCAGCCGGCTGGATTATGGGTTTCCTGAGACCCCTCCTTCTAGGCCTAGGTGGAAGGGCGGGAGGACCCAGCGATACAGGGCACAGTGACCCCCGGCCACAGGGATATCCTGTCCAGGAAGACCCACCCCCCAGCAGGGATCCTCCCGGTGTATCGCAATCGCATCTGACGACTGGATGATAAAGGGAGCTGAGATGGAGGAGCTCGATTAAGAGCAAGAGCTGCGGAGAGAAGGCAACCAGCGTAAACATGAGCGGGAGGAGAAGGAAAAGCGTAAATGAGGAGAAACAGCACCAGCGTGAGCTGAGGGAAGCAGAACACAGCGTAAACACGCAGCTGAGCCTCGCCACCGCTGAGACCCGTAGGCCGGCTGCGTTGAGTGAGGGGGACCACAAGCTAAAAGAGTTTGATAAGCCACGTGCTGCCCCCCGCCCCCCCCAGCTAAGGCAGCGAGACATAGATACCCTCCTGACTTGAGATGCCTGCGAGCTGCAACGGGGTTGGCCCTGCAGACATAGATCTCATTTATCACCCTTAACTGAACTCCACACGTGGAGTTACAGCAGACTGAAAGGGGCGGAGGCGGGGGACTACGAACTGTTAAACAGGCCCTGCTCCGCGAGTTGGATGACCTGAGAGTTACCGGAAAGTTTCTGGAGCAGCGTAAAACCCGGAGTCACATACCTACACTGTCAACCGCCAGGAGTAATGCCGCAATGGACAGTGGGGCAAACTAACAGCGGACTCTGACCTATTCATACTGAGCACCTTTATGAGCAGTGCGTCTGACTTGAGCTGTGGTTGAGGGACCCAGCGCCAGACCCTCAACACAGCCAGCCAACTTGCCGACAATCTTGTGACAGTCGGGCAGGGATGGCAGGGGAGTCCTCGAAGAGCAGGCCTGCCTCGCAGAGAAGAGATCCTCAGGACGCCAGCGGGGGCCCTATGGAAATCCCCCAAAAGGGACATCCACGTCAGTCCTCCGACCACTCCAGGGACCCAAGAGACATGGGCTGCGATCAATGTGGCCACTAGGCCACATACGCCAGTGCCCCAAGCTCAGGGACAGCCAGCAACCCAACCCGCAGAGAGGACTGGGTAAAAACCCAATCGGAAGGGACTATTCCGGAAAGGGGGTGGCAACATACCACCTGTGAAGGAGGGAGGACGTCCCAGGTCAGCTCTGGGGGGCTGGATGCTCCAGCCCCGGGTTGTGGTTTACCGGGTGGGCGCGGGCTGCCCCTCCAGAAAAGTGGCCTCTGTTTCCCGGGAGGTAGATGAGGAGGTCACTGGTATGGACCGGGCGCAGAGGTACGCTTGCCCGGCGAGGTGTGGCCTCAGATCGATGGTCCCGACACTACCTGACCCTGGGGCGTGGGCGGAACCCATTCAAGTGCCCGTGCGAGAGTACATTGAAGTGGGAGGCCAAGGAGGCCCAAGACGTGGGGTACACCACATTGCCCACAGACGTGTTAATGGGAGGGGACTGAGACTGGCCTAGTAGCACTCAGAGTGCCCGTCGTGACTCGTAGCAGAGTCGGCAAAGGACTTGCACCCCAAACGGGAATGTACTTGGCGCGAGGTGGAGGTGCAGGACCCTAACCTGGGGGGCCGGGGAACGCCCAGGGGCACGGCTCAGAGAGGCTGCGGCCTCAGACCCAGCCAGCAAGAGAGAGCCGGTCCCATCCCTGTCCCAGCTGCTGAGTTCCAGGCTGAGTTGCAGAAAGATCCTCCTTGCGGAAGCCAGGGACCGGGCTGACCTTAGTGCGGAACAGACCCTGAGGAGAGGTTGCAAGGAGAGGTTCCTGTGGGAGAAGGGTTCTGTACCGAGAATGGGCTCCCCCAGGGGAAGTAGAGTCATGGGGGATCAGGAGGCAGCTGGTGGTTCCCCAGAAGTTTCGCCACAAGCTGCTGTACCTGGCCCATGACATCCCTCTCGCAGGACACCAGGGAATCCGGCACACCAGGCAGAGGCTGCTACAGAACTTTTACTGGCCTGGGGTCTTTACCCAGTCCGACAGTACTGCCAATCCTGTGACCCCTGCCAAGGGTGGGGAAGGCCCAGGACAAGGGGAAAGCGGCCTTGAGGCCTTTTACCCATCATAGAAGAACCTTTCCAGAAGGTGGTCATGGACATAGTGGACCTCTCAGCAAGACGACCCGGTCAGGGAAGAAATACATCCTGGTGGTGGTGGATTTTGCCACTCGCTACCTTGACCCTCGGGGGTGGCCTTGTCCTCTATCGAAGCAGACACAGTGGCAGATGCGCTGCTGACAATTTCAGCCGGGTGGGGTTCCCCAAGGAGTCTTAACGGATCAGGGATCCAACTTCATGTCGGCCCTGCTCCGGTCCTTATGGCAGAAATGTGGGGTCCAGCACAACTGGGCCTCAGCATATCACCCCCAGTCCAACGGGCTGGTGGAAAGGTTCAAACGGGACGCTGAAGATGATGCTAAAACATTTATGAACCAGCACCCGCAGGATTGGGACAAGTACTTACCTCACTGCTGTTCGCGTACAGGGAGGTACCCCAGGAATCTACTGGGTTTTTCGCCTTTTGAACTGTTGTACTGGAAAGGTGAGTAAGGGGCCCCTGGACCTGATGAGAGATGAATGGGAGGGGAAGGCCACTCCCGAGGGAGAGTCAGTGGTGGAGTATGTCCTGACCTTCCGGGAAAGACTGGCCGAGCTCATGGGCCTGGCCAGGGAGAATCTGGCCCGAGCCCAGAGGAAGCAGAGAAGGTCTGGTATGACCGCACGGCCGGGCCAGGCCCTGTGCTTTGCCACGGGGATCAGGTGATGGTTCTCATCCCCATGTGAGAAAAACAAACTCCAGGCCGCCTGGGAAGGGCCTTCAAGGTTATCAAGCAACTGAATGAGGTAAACTATGTGGTGGAGCTGTCAAAACCAGGCACATCACACCGGGTGTACCATGTGAACATGATGAAACCATACTATGACAGGGAAATGTGGTGTTGGCCGTGTGTGGACACTGGGAGGGGCAGGGAGATGACCCTTTAGTGGATCTATTCCTGGGACAAAAGCTGGTTCCCTCCTGGAGGCGATTCCCCTCTCTGATCAGCTGACCCTGGCCCAGCAGGCTGAGATCAGAGGGGTGCTGCATCTATACCGACAGCTGTTTTCCAACCAGCCTGGACACACTAATTTGACTGTCCACAGGGTGGAGACCAGGTCACATCCCCCTATAAGATGCTCCCTTTTCGGGTCACTGGAAAACTGCCCAGGATCTTGAAAGAGAGGTCAGGGACATGCTGGCTTTGGGGGTGATCCAGCAGTCTTCCAGCCCTTGGGCCTCGCCAGTGGTGCTGGTCCCCAAGAAGGATGGGTCAATCCGGTTCTGTGTGGACTATCGAAAGCTCAATGCCATCACCGTATCTGATGCCTACCCCATGCCCAGGCCTGACGAGCTCCTAGACAAGCTGGGAGGTGCTCTCGGTACCTCACCACCATGGATCTTACCAAGGCTACTGGCAAGTGCCGCTGGACGCAGATGCCAGGCTGAAATCGGCCTTTATCACCCCTCTGGGGCTCTACGAGTTTCTGACCCTGCCCTTTGGCCTCAAGGGAGCGCCGGCCACCTTCCAGCGCCTGGTGGATCAGCTACTGAGGGGGATGGAGAGTTTTGCCGTGGCGTATATTGACGACATCTGCGTCTTCAGCCAGACCTGGGAGACCACGTGTCCCAGGTTAAACAAGTCCTGGACCGAATCCGGGAGGCTGGGTTAACCGTAAAGGCTGAGAA
Source organism: Chelonoidis abingdonii (assembly GCF_003597395.2). Taxonomy (NCBI): domain Eukaryota; kingdom Metazoa; phylum Chordata; order Testudines; family Testudinidae; genus Chelonoidis; species Chelonoidis abingdonii. The sequence continues at coordinate 57,910,657 of NC_133779.1, read as the reverse complement.
GTGCAAGGTGGGGATGGCTGAAGTATCTTACCTGGGCCATCGGGTGGGGAGCGGCTGCCTGAAGCCGGAACCAGCCAAGGTGGAGGTGATCAGAGACTGGCCTGCTCCCAAAACCAAAAAGCAGGTCCAGGCCTTTATTGGGATGGCGGGGTACTATCGAAGGTTCGTGCCCCACTTTAGTGCCGTAGCCGGCCCCATCACTGAACTGTGCAAAAAGGGGAAGCCAGACAAGGTGATCTGGACCGAGCAGTGCCAGGAGGCTTTCCGGGCGCTGAAGGAGGCTCTGGTTAGTGGCCCAGTTCTGGCGAACCCAGATTTTGACAAACCCTTTATGGTGTTCACCGACGCCTCAGACACGGGACTGGGGGCGGTGTTAATGCAGGAGGATGAAAAGGGGGAGAGACACCCCATCGTGTACCTGAGCAAGAAGCTGCTACCCCGGAGCAAAACTACGCGGCCATCGAGAGAAGGAATGCCTGGCCATGGTGTGGGCCCTTAAGAAGCTAGAGCCATATCTCTTTGGGCGACACTTCACCGTGTACACCGACCACTCTCCCCTGACCTGGCTGCACCAGATGAAAGGAGCCAACGCCAAGCTCCTGAGGTGGAGCCTGCTCCTGCAGGACTATGACATGGACGTGGTCCATGTGAAGGGAAGTGCCAACCTGATAGCGGACGCGTTGTCCCGGAGAGGGGGCCCTGAACTTCCCCAGGTCACTGGGCAGAGTGACCCCGCTCAGTTCAGTTCCGAAGGGGGGAGAGATGTGATGGAGTAGGGGCTGTCGGTGTGGGGAATGGGAGAGCAGGGGATGTCTTTAGGTGAGGGACAGGATCTTTAAGCCTGTAACCTGAGCCAGGCAGCAGGGGGGAGGGGGGGGTCAGCACCTGTGCCCAGGGAAGCGGGACAAAAGGAATCGGCCAGGGGAGGAGGGGCAGGTCAGTTTGGGTTTGGGGCTGTGTTGGGCGGAATTCAGGGTATCCTAAGCTGCGGAGACCAAGCACCCTGAAAGCCCAGAAGGACTCGATGGAGGGGTCCTGACTGTGCCTGCAAGCTCTGCTGTAACCTGCGTTCCTGTTGTCCAATAAACCTTCTGTTTTACTGGCTGGCTAAAAGTCACAGTGGGTCCAGGAAGAGGGGTGCAGGGCCGGACCCCCCCAGACTCTGTGACAACAGGATCTGTCACACCCTGCCCCCTCCACTCCCACACAAGACCCTGGGTACCCGACACAGCTGGGAAGGGGTGCAGGGACCTGCCAGGACGCAGGCAGCCCAAAGTCATGAAGCTGCTCTGACTGTGCAGGGCCCTGGGGGGGGAGCACGCCAAGGAATCAGCTCAACTGGTGCCAAGGTGCAGCTGGCTCTGGGTGGGAGAGACAAGTAATAGCCTCACCCTGTTCCTGCAGAACTGAGCCTCCCATTGCCAGGCTGAGGCGCTGGAGACCCCTGACTTTCAGGAAAGAGACCCCCACACGCCGCTCCCTGCAGCATAGCTCCCGTACTAGCGCATAGGGACCAACCCTGACGCCGGGAGGTCTGTCTCTGTCCCAGCCCTGCCATGGCGCGTGAATACTTCACCCACAAGGGAGTGCTGTTCCCATGCCTGGATTATTCCCCTGAGAATCTGAGCTACGTGGAGAATGAATTCCAGGTGCAGGATGACGACGTCTTCAACATCACCTACCCCAAGTCAGGTAGGGGAGAGCGGGGTGTGTGTGTGTGTAGGGGGCTCCTGACACACACACGAACATTAGATGAAAACACCAAACCTGTCACGTGACCTGATTTCCTAGACGCCAAACTCCAGGCACCCCCCCACCTGCCCAGAGTGAGACAAAGCAGGCTGCTCCCTGGGGCCCAACTGGCCCACCTGGTGCTGGGCTGAAGTGAGAGCTTCTGATTTTAGCACTGTCAATGCACCTCAGCTGCTGGGGGCTGGGGGCCAGGACTCCTGGGTTCTCTCCCCGGCTCTGGGAGGGGAGTGGGGGCTGGTGCGTTAGAGCAGGGGGCTGGGAGCCAGGACTCCTGGGTTCTCTCCCCGGCTCTGGGAGCAGAGGGGAACCTAGCAGGTTGAGGGGTTGTTTCAGGCCCATTAACCCTTTCATCCTTAGGCACTAACTGGATGCTGGAGATTCTCAGTCTGATCCGTTCTGATGGGGACCCCGGCTGGGTGCGCAGCGTGCTGAACTGGGACCGGGCACCCTGGGTGGAGAACGGACCGGGGCTGGAGGCTGCCCTGAAATACCCCCCGCCCAGGCTGCTCTGCTCCCACCTCCCCATCCAGCTCTTCCCCAAGTCCCTGCAGCGCTCCAAGGCCAAGGTGAGAGGCAGGAGAGCAGGGGCTGCGAATCGGGATTGAGGGCCACTGTGATGGAGTGGGGGCTGTCTGTGTGGGGGATGGGAGAGCAAGGGGATGTCTTTAGGTGAGGGACAGGATCTTTAAGCCTGTAACGTGAGCCAGGCAGGGGGGAGGGGGGGTCAGCACCTGTGCCCAGGGAGCGGGACAAAGGAATCGGCCGGCGGGAGGAGGGGCAGGTCAGTTTGGATTTGAGGCCGTGGGGCGAAATTCAGGGTATCCTAGCTAGGATCCAAGCACCCTGAAAGCCCAGAAGGACTCGATGGAGGGGTCCTGACTGCCTGCAAGCTCTGCTGTAACCTGAGTTCCTGTTGTCCAATAAACCTTCTGTTTTACTGGCTGGCTAAAAGTCACTGTGGGGTCCAGGAAGAGGGGTGCAGGGCCGGACTCCCCCACACTCCGTGACAGCCACTGACAGGGCTGTGTGTCAGGAGGGGGGTGAATCCAGAGCTGCTGCTGGGTGTGAGTTACAGCAATGTGGGAGTGTAAAAGAACAGGCAGCAGGGTGTGGCAAATACTTCTCGCTGCAGAGAGGGTGGGGAGGGTGACGGCCTGGGGTGGGTGGCTAATTGCTGGGTTCACTTGGCATCCCCCTCTCCTGATTGGTAATGACCCCCCTCCTCTCCCCCCAGATCATCTACACCCTGCGCTGCCCCAAGGATGTCGTGGTCTCACTGTACCACTTCTCCAAGCTGCTGCGTGTCTTCAGGGACCCTGGCTCACTGGACTCCTTCCTGGAGGACTTCCTGAGCGGGAATGGTGAGCAGCACGCTGGGGTCCTCGGGGGCCCTGCTGCAGCTAGGGATACACAGACAGCCTCCTCCCCCCCCTCCCCCCGATTCCTGGGCTCCCAACCACTCACTGATGGGATCAAGTTTGTGCATCCCCAGCCATCTCTGAGCTGCTCTTTGCCCAGGGCTTAATAAGCTGCTGTGTGGGGCTTAAGACGCTGCTGCATGGCCGTCCGGACGTGCACCATGGAGGGAACTTAGGTGGAGATAGTGCTTAAGTTGTGCCAGGCCCTGGCACCTCCGGGCTTGGCAGTACAGGGCCCCGGCACCTCCGGCCTGGCTGCATCAGTTATGAATGGAAAAAAATTGCTTGAGCCCCGGCACCACTTTAATTATAAATTAAACAGTGGATGGAGGGGCCGGGTGGTGCCAGTTCTGGAGTCACCATGCCGCTCTCCCCGGCACAGTGATGTATGGCTCCTGGTTCGACCACGTCACCGGCTGGATGAGGCTGAAAGGCAACGAGAACTTCTTCTCCATCACGTACCAGGAGCTGCAGCAGGTAGGGAAACCACCCCCTTGGGCCACACCCACATAACTCCACCCATAATACCATGGGGTACGCCACATAACCCCTGGTGACACCACACGTAGCCCCGCGCCACCCCACACGTAAGCCCGAGCACCCCATGTCGCTGTAGGCATCCCCAACGTAACTCCCCCAGGCCAGCAGGTGGTGTTCTAGCGGTGTGGCCAGCCCCAGCTCCCAGGCCTCGGATCCATGTCCCGGGTGTTGGCTCCTCCTGGCCTTTGCATTCCTCTGCCTGGCTGGAACAGGGTCTGACCTCAGGTGGACGTGGCTCATGGCCAAAGCCCTCTGCCTTGAGGGTCTCTTCTCAGCGACAGCGGGAGTAGGACCTGCGGGGGAGGGAACTGAGGCACAGGTGGACCATAAAATGTTACCTCGAATCACCCTCTTCATGGCAGCAGGTGTCTCCCCAGGATGTGCAGGGCAGCGTGCGGAGAATCTGCCACTTCCTGGGGAAGGAGCTGAGTGAGGAGCAAGTGGCCGCGGTGGTGGAGAACGCTCTTCCAGAGCATGAAGGGGAACAAAATGTCAACTTCTCCAGCTGTGGGGTACATGGACCACCAGAAGGGGGAGTCTGAGAAAGGTGAGTCCAGGCTGGGCTAGCAGGGGCTGCGAGCTGGGAGTGAGGTGCACCAGCAGAGGGCGCGAGGGACTGGGGGGCAGGGCGCTGTGGGTTGGGAAGGGGGCCGCAGAGTTGTGGGCAGGGCTGGGGCAGGGCTGTGGGTGGGAGTGAGGGGCAGAGATTGTGGGGCAGGGCTGGGGGCAGGGTTGGGTTGGGATGAGGGGCAGGGTAGAGCTGTGGGGGTGGGCTGGGAGGCAGGTGTGGGTTGGGAGTGGGGGGCACTATAGCATATCCTGGGTTGAGGGATCTGCGGTGTGAGGAACCATTTTCGAGGAGAAGAGCAGGTCGAACATTTACGGGCAGACAGGTCTGGGCATGACCTCCTGGACTGACGGCTGCCCTGCAATCTGACCGCAATACCCCGGTCTGGCATCATTGCTGCTGCTCTTACTGTGCCTGGAGATGCCCCTGGGGCAGCCTCACTAGAGCATCAGCAATAGGCAGAGCTGGGCTGGGGCATGTATCAGAAGAGGTCAGTGAGGACGGTGCATGGCAGGCTCAGCTGAGGTGTATTAAAATCTGTCCATTGCAGCGTTTTTCTGGTCCTGCTTGCAGGCAGGGGGCTGTGCAGGAGTGTGAAAGTCTGCACAGAGCCAGCCTGGGCATGACGCAGGAGATGGCCTCTGTGCAGGGAGCAGCCTGCTCTGTCTCTCTCGGTTTGGGTTCTGTGCGTGAGGGCTCTGGATTGAAGAAATAAACTCAGGTGATGTGGAACCTTCCAGCAAGAGGATTTGGTTTTTTACTATACTTTCTGGGTTTGCCATGAAGAAATGATCCCATCCAGGGGAGCAGCAGGAAGCAGCACACACACAAACACACACACTCTCATCTTCTCTCCAGGCCCTGCCCCCTATTCCAAAGGTTGTGATTGCTGGTGACCAGTTCCAGGTAGATCCCAGCAATGCCAGGGCAGTGCTGTCATACATACGCACAATTCACAACTTCAGCGTTAATGATACACAGTCTATGGATAGAGAATGACTTAGCAGTTGCTTTCCGTGTGCCTCACACAGCTGCTTTATATGCAATATACACAATTATATAAAAATGAGGATAGGAGGGTTACAGGGTGTAGGAAACAAATTAATGGCATGCCTGTATGAATTATACATAAATACTGCTTGCTCTGGGGAGGGGGGATGTGGGGGGGGGGGTGCCTGGAGGGCCTGTTGCTACTCAGCCGCTGCAAGAGGAGCCCTGTGAAGTGTGGAGCCGAGGGAGCTGCGGGGGCGTAAGAGAGAGCGCCCATGTGGGCAGGGTCTTGCCAGAAATTTGTTGAGCAAAGCTGATGGCTGTTTGCTGGCAAATGGCTTGGTTCCGCTGCCAGTCAAGGGGGGTCACAGCCCAGCTCCCACGCTCCGGCTTCCCATTGCACCAGCCAGGAGGATTCTCTGTTGCCACGCGGTGTGACTGGAGGGGATGCGCTCGACTGCCGGCCAATGGCTGGGCTCCACTCTCTGCCAGGTCAATATGGCATAGGGCGGAGGGGCGTTTGTCCTACCCTGAGTCCTTGTTCAAGTCATGGCCGAGAACAGAGGGCGGTATGGCACTGGCTGGCAACCCATCCGCCCAGGCATACCGTGGCCTCCCGTGGCGCAGCATATGTCTAGTGGGGAGACCTATCGAACAGCAGGGCTATTGCAGGGGAGTGGGGTTAGTGGATTAGAAGAGGGGGTTTGAGTGGAGGATGCTGGTTTTTCCCCGTCTTGGAGGGGAGTGGGTCTAGTGGTTAGCAGGGGGGGGGGGGTGTGTGGTGGTCTTGGGGTTTTTCGCAGTTTGGGAGGAGAGTGGGTCTAGTGGTGAACGGGTGGGTGGCAGGGAAATCCTGGGTTTATCCAGTCTGGGAGGGAAGTGGGGTTAGTAGTTAGAAGGGTGGCTAGGACACTGGGTTCTATTCAGCTCTGGGAGGGGATGAGGTTTAGTGGTTTAAGCACCTATCCTGGCCAAACTCTCTTATAGGTGTGGGAGATGGGTGGGCCTGGGCAGAGGCCTCCCACAGGAAGGAGGATCAGCTGGATTAGCAATAGATGGGGCAGCGCCTGTGTGCCAGAGATGCAGCTGCTTACCCTTTATGTCTGCAGGTGGGAGCAGATCAAATGGAATGGGGGATGGAGGGAGAACAGGATCAGGTGGTTAGAGCAGGGAGATGATGTGAAATAGAAATGAATTAGATGGTAAATGATAAGAATGGATTTAAAGAAATGTTGCATGTTACTTTAGCAGAGAAGCTTTCATTTAAAAATTAAATTATAATGTAGAGCCCCCGGACCGAGTGGCCAGGACCCAGGCAGTGTGAGTGCCGCTGAAAACCAGCTCGTGGTCGCCTGCAGCACACATGCCATAGGTTGTCTTCCCCTGTCCTAGGCTATGCCATGATCAATGACAGTGGTAAATCCAATCGTCAGAACATGTGTCTTGTCACAGAGAGTCTCAAAAGGATATTACTCTCTGGTCTCCTGGGGTGTTTGGGTTATGGGGTCCCACAATTTGGATGTGATGTTATCATGGGTAATCACAAGGGTACCTGCACAGAGGAAAATCCCGAACAACTCCCACTGAGCGCCGCATCACCTTCCCCAAACAACGCCCCTCAGCGCTGCACCACTCTGCAGAAACACCCCCCCAGAGCACTGCGCCACCGCTCCCCAAACAACCCCCCAGCCGCCGCACCACCCTGCAGAAGACAACGACCTGTTGAGCGCCGTGCCACCCTGCCCAAACAACGCCCCCCCCAGAACCCGCACTGCCCTGCAGAAACAAACAACAGCTAAGCACTGCCCTGGGCCGCAAAACAAACAAAAATGATCTTAATATACTCTTGCAATGCATGCTTTGCAGTGGTTGAGGGGACAACACTGATTGTCACATATGAGCTTAAAGTAGAGGCCCTCCACTCAAGAGCATAATATGATGACGCAGACCCAACCTGCTCGGACCCGTCACTATGGGGAGTGTGACACACTGATTGGAATGTATACTCTGCAATATGTCCATAGGCGGGAAAGTGCAGGGCACCCAGGGGCAGTGGGGCAGATGGAGCACTGACACTGCATCTTGATACCTGGTGCTATCAGGAAGTGCGGTCATACTGTCCGATGCTTTTCCCGGGCAGGACACGACTGGAAGGTGGGTCCCAGAAGAAAAGAGGTGGCGTGTTCGAAGTATTAGTGTGTTATTTCTGCTTAAAAGGTACAAGCAACATTTTTATCAATTTCTTAATTTTTTTTTACATATAATTAATTCGATTTCCACTCCTGTTAAACCGATTGTTGCTCTCGACATATCATTCCTTTTGATCTGGTCCCAATGCAGACACTAGGGTTAAGCAGCTGGAGATCTTCTGTGGCAACAGGGTGCTGCCCATTTTTACCAGCTAATTCCAGCTGGGATCTCCTTCCTGAGTGGGAGGAGCCTCTGGCCAGGCCCAGCCATCCCCAGACTATAAAGGATGTTGGCAGGGGATAGGTGGTGTAAACACAAACTATCCCCTCCAGAGCTAGGAGATATGAAACGCAGTGTCCTGCCCCGTTCTAACTACTAGACCAACCCCTCCCAGACTGTGGGGACTAAGCCGGATTCCTGCCCAACCCTGTTTAACCTAGACCCACTCTCCTCCCAAATGGGGAAGAACCAAGTGCTACACCAGCCCCCCCCCCTTCACCACTAGCACCCACTCCTAAGAGCTGGGGAAAGAACCACGGCATCCTGCACTCAAACACCCTCATTTCCAACGCTAGACACCCACTCCCTGCAAAGCCCTGTCTATGTGTGCGATAGTCTTCCCGCATTAAGCGACATTATGTGCTGCAGGGCCAGGCCATGGGTCGATCGTGGGGGCGGATGGGGTGGTGCACCAGTGGCCATACGCTCTCATGGTCTCAGGGCATGGTACTTGGAAAAGGATGGCAGGGGTAGGGACAGACGCCCTCGCCTGCTGGCCAATATTGACCTGGCAGAGGAGTAGCCCGCAACCATCCCCATGGGCAGGCAGGGCAGCGATGCCCACCTCCAGTAACGCTGGGGAAAACAGGAGGAAATAGTGGCTGCCGGGTGCAGAAGAGCGGATGGCCGGCGGTGGGAGTGGGCTGGGAGAGCTCCATTGGGACTGGCAGGGGAACGCAGAGCCATTGGCCAGGCAGAGGCGAGCCATCAGGGCTTTGCTCAGAAATTGCTGGAAGACTCCCACATGGGGCTGCTCCTCTCTACAAGCCCCCGCAGGCTCCTGGCTCCGCACTTCACAGGGCTCTCTCTGGGCAGCGCTGAGTAGCAAGGCTCCAGGGACCCCCCCCACAAATCCCCCTCCCAAGATCAATGCAGGGGTATTTATGGTATAAGTCATGGACAGGGCATGGGCCATAATTTTTTGTTTCTTCTCACCCTGTCAATCTCTCATTTTTATATAATTGTGATATTGCATATAAAGCAGCTGTGTGAGGCAGGGGAAAGGGCAGCTGCTGAAGAGTCATTTCTTCTAATAGACGTGTATCATTAATGTGTGAAGTTGTGAGAATTGTGTCGTATGGTATGACAGCATCCTGGCCCTGGGGATATGCTGGGATCTACCGTGGGAACTGGCTCACCAGCAATCACACTTTGGAATGGGGGTGGGGCCTGGGGGGAGAGAGAAGAGAGTGTGTAGTGGGTGTGTGTGTGTGGTGTGTGGGCGTGTTCTGTGCTCCTGCTGGATGGGATCATGTTCTGTCATGGCAAACCCAGAGAAGTTAGTAAAAAAACCAAATCCTCTTGCTGGAAGGTTGCCACATCACCTGAGTTTATTTCTTCCAATCCAGAGCCCTCACGACAGGAACCCAAACCGAGAGAGACAGAGCAGGCTTCCTGCAAGAGGCTCTCCTGCGTCATGCCCAGGCTGGCTCTGTGCAGACTTTCACACTGCCCTGCACAGCCCCTGCCTGCAAGCAGGACCAGGAAAACGCTGCAATGGACAGATTTTAAATACACCTCAGCTGAGCCCTGCCATGCGCGTCCTCACTGACTTCGGGATACATGCCCCAGCCCAGCTCTGCTATTGCTGATGCTCTAGTGAGGCCTGCCCCAGGGGGATCTCCCAGGGCACAGTGAGGCAGCAGCACATGTGGAGAGAGACCGGGGTATTGCGGGTAGATGTGGCAGGCGCAAGGCGTCAGTCCCGGGGAAGGTCATGCCGACCTGCATCCGCTCCCGGTAAAGGTGTCGAATCGCTGGCTCTGTGCCTCCGAGAAATGGTTCCTCCAGTCACCGCAGATCCCTGCAACGCAGGGGATAGGTCTATAGGCCACTCTCCTACCAACCCAGCTCTGCCAGCCGCAAGCTCTCCCATGCCCCTCACTCCAACCACGCCCTGCCCCGCTGCCCACAAGTTCTCTGGTGCCCTCACTCCCAACCACAGCCCTGCACCAGCTGCAAGCTCTGCTGTCCCCTCATTCCCAACCCACAGCCTGCCCCCAGCCTGCCCGAGCTCTGCTGGTGCACCTCACTCCCAGCTCGCAGCCCCTGCTAGCCCAGGCTGGACTCACCTTTCCTCAGGAGCTCCCCCTTCTGGTGGTCCATGTACTCGTCCGCATGGGAGAAGTTGGACATTTGTTCCCCTTCATGCTCTGGAAGGAGGCGTTCTCCACCACGCGGCACTTGCTCCTCACTCAGCTCTTCCCAGGAAGTGGCAGATTCTCCGACGCTGCCGCAGATCCTGGGGAGACACCTTGCTGCATGAAGAGGGTGATTCAGGCTAACATTTATGGTCCACCTGTGCTCAGTTCCCCCCCAGGGTCCTACCCCGCTGGGCGTGAGGAAGAGACCCCTCCAAGGGCAGAGGGCTTTGGCCATGAGCACGTGGCACTGAGGTCAGACCCTGTTCCAGGCCAGGGCAGAGGGAATGCAAAAGGCCAGAGGAGCCAACACCCGGGACATGGACGCCGGGCCTGGGAGCTGGGGCTGGAACACCCTAGAACACACCTGGCTGGGGCCGGGGCGGGGTTACGTGTGGGATAGCCTCAAGGGGGACATGTGTGGGTGGCTCGGGGGTGCTACGTGTGGGGTGGCTGGGGGGCTAGTGTGGGTGTCAAGGGGGTGGGGTTATGTATGGGCGTGACCCATGGTGTGTGGTAGGTCACTTGGGTTCTTTCCCCAGTTCTGGGAGGAGAGTGGGGTCTAGTGGTTAGAACAGGGTGGGTGGCAGGAATCCTGGGTTCTATCCCCAGCTCTGGGAGAGGAGTGGGGTCTAGTAGTTAGAACGGGTGGCAGGACACCTGGGTTCTATCTCCAGCTCTGGGAGGGGATGAGGTTTAGTGTTTACAGCCACCTATACCCCTGCCACACCTCCTCTTATAGGTGCTGGGAGATGGGCTGGGCCTGGGCCAGAGGCTCCTCCCCACTCAGGAAGGAGGATCCCAGCTGGGATTAGCTGAGTAAATGGGGCAGCAGCCCTGTGTGCCACAGAGATCGCCAGCTGCTTAACCCTTTAGTGTCTGCATGTGGGACCAGATCAAAATGGAATGGGGGATGATGGGAGAACAGGATCAGGTGGGTTAGAGCAGGGGGATGTGTGAAAATAGAATGAATTATATTGTAAAAATAAGAATGGATTAAAGAAATGTTGCATGTACCTTTAAGCAGAAATAAGAAATGTTGAAATACAGGTGCCAGAAAAAGAAACATTAGGCATAAACAAGAGTGCTAATGGTGAAACATTAACAGAAGATCGGTAATAGTTAGGAAGGAAATAAGATATGCCTGCCTAGCCCAGGTAAATTTATCAGATTCTGCTTCCTTTGTTAAGTGCTCGCCCTTTTATCTGTATAAATAAGACAGTTCGTGTCTTGCATGGCGCTCACATAATCTGGGTGTCATTAGCAGAGCGGGGTGCTAATAAAACAGAGTGGTCTGACAAACTGTGAGTCCTGAGTCTCACTTTGACAGATGGGAACCAGGACACCTGGGTTCTATCTCTGGCTCTGGGAGGGATGGGGTCCAGTGGTTAAGGGGGGCAGGGGCTGGGAGTCAGGACTCCTGGGTTCTATCCTGCTCTAGGTGGGAAATGGCAGGTGTTTGCTCCATTGCGAACCCCAAGTTGAGCAGCTGCTGCCAAAGCCTTTTGCATCCCTTGGGCCATGGCCCCCATGGTGGGAGGGAGGTTTCACTGGAGGTGTATTGGGGGGCTCCTGGGGCACTGCTGGTCCTTGTATCCAGTTGCTCCTGAGTAGCTCATTCCCGCTTCCCCAGTGCTGTTCCCCACCCCCCTGGGTCATGGTTGCTGAGGCCCTGTCAGGGATTCACAGGACTTGTGCTGTCTTGGCCCCATATGGCCCTGGGGGGAACCCCCGTCCCTGTGACAGCCCTTCCTGGGGGTCCACTCTCTCTCAGGGGTTAAGCCTCTCAGCCTCCTGGAACTGTACCTCTCTGAGCCTTAGTACACCTGTCTCGCACTGTGGGCCCCTCAGAGAGTCCACTCGCTCTGGACCCCCGGGGCCTCCACTCCCAGAGGGAATAATTCCACCCTGTTCTCTAGACCAGAGCGACTCAGCCAGCATAACACAGGAGGGTTTATTGAGTGTCTGAACCCAGCACAGGAAACTCTCAGGGCCTCAGGCCTGGCCTCCCTCGGCACGGCACGGCACGGCACGGCACGGCTCAGCACAGCTACATCTCTCCTGCTCCCTCTCTCCAGTCCAGAGACCCTGAGCTTTCCAGCCTGGATTCCGATATCCCCTCCCCCGGCCTTTGTCCTCCGTCCTAGGTAAACAGGTCGCAGGGGCCCTCTCTCCTCTGTCCTTTGTTCCCCTCTGGCTGGAACCAGCTGGTCAGGTCACTGGGGTCGTCTCTTCACAGCCCATTGTCCTCCCACTGTCCAGAACAGGCTGGCTGCCAAGCTGGTCACCTGGTCACTAGGGTTCCCCATCTCCAGGCTGTTGTCCGGGGGTCCTGGCTGCTGGTCCCGTGCAACAATCAACTCTCTCCAAGCACCTTGTTAAACACGCAACACAGGGAAACTGAGACACACAATATTCATGTAAAACACGACAACATCCCCAACTGTGTCACAGCCCCACTCAGGGCAGTGGATCCTGGGACTAGGAGGGGGGCTTGGGTGTGTCTAGGGAGCATGTGGAGGAATGCAGGTGACTGTCCTTGGGTGCATAGTAGTAAGTTGCAGGCAGGAGTGGCCACAATGTCCCAAAGGCACAGAAGTCTTGCCCTTGGCCCCACACCTGGACAAGGGACGGGCCCTGGGCGGGGATGTTCAATTGAATGGGGAGCTGCTTTGGCAAACACCAGCTGGAAGGGGAAAGAGGAGCAGCATTGACTCCAAGCCCTTCCTGCCCCTCGGCACCACCAGGCCCTGACTGTCAGCCTGCCACGCTCTGGCTGGGACAGGCCCATCCCCCTGGCCTCATGGCACCGGGTTTTCCCCTAGCTGGGAAGGGTCCATCCCCCTGGCCTCATGGCATTGGGTTTTCCCCTGGCTGGGAAGGGCCCATCCCCCTGGTCTCATGGCACTGGATTTTCCCATTGCTGGGAAGGGCCCATCACCCTAGCCTCATGGCTGTGAGTTTGCCTGTGTCTCTGCACAAGCAGAACCTGATGTCACTGAGGCTTTTGCTCCCCCACCCGACCCCCTCATGCTATCTCATTAAAGAAGCGATTCCCTTCATGAGGCACTGCTCAAATCCATGCTTTAAGCCACAGATAAACAGCCCACGTCTCCATCCCTGGGTTGGAGACAGTATATCCCCAACGCCCTGGGCCTCCAGCCAGACCCCATTGACCTGTTGGGGGGCAGGTTGTGTTTTCCAGCCCAACCCCCCACCAGGGGATAAAGACACCAGAGCTCCGCCAGGTGCTCAGTGCAGGCAAATCAGCAACGCTGGAGCAACAGGGCCCAGGCAGTGACTGAGGAAGGATCTGAGAGCAGGGACAACACAGGGACACACACACACTCCCCATCTCTCCACACAGCCCATTTCCCTGAGACGTGCTCCCCTGGCCAGGGGGACCAGGCTCAGCCCAAGGACACCCAATCAGTGCTGATGTTTAGCGCGCACAGGGGCCCTGCTTAATGGGGACACCCCCTGCAGTTCTATCTCTGCCACGGCTACTGGGTGCTAGGAGACCTGTGGATTTTCTCTGGTGCGTTAGTATCCTAGAATGACGTGCACAGTCCCTGCAGCTTAAAAGTGCCAGCACCTGGCTTCTGTTCCTCACGCGGCCCCGGAGTCTGGTGTACGGCCAAGAGCAGGGATGGATGGATGGAAGGATAGATAGAGTATATGGGGCTAGTGAGAGAGAGTGTGTATATGGGGATAGATAGATGGGATAGATGGGGATGGATGGATAGATAGATTAGACTAGATAGAGTGTATGTGGGGGGGATAGATAGATAGATAGAGGTTGTGTGTGAGGGGATAGATAGATAGATAGATGAAGGTGTGGGGATAGGTAGATAGAGGGGGGTGTGGGGATAGATAGATAGAGGGGGTGTGGGGATAGATAGATAGAGGGGTGCGTGGGGATAGATAGATAGATAGAGGGGGGTGTGGGGATAGATAGATAGATGAAGGTGTGGGGATAGATAGATAGATAGAGGGGGGTGCGGGGATAGATAGACAGATGAAGTGTGGGATACGATAGATAGATGAGGGGGTGTGGGGATAGATATGATAAGGGGGGTGGGATAGAATAGATAGATAGAGGGGGTGTGGGAATAGATAGATGATTGTGGGGAAGATAGATAGAGAGTGTGAGGAATAGATAGAAGTAGATGAAGATGTGGGGATAGATAGATAGAGGGGGTGTGTTATAAGATAGATAGATGAAGGTGTGGGGATAGATAAGATAGATAGAGGGGGTGTGGGGATAGATAAGATACGAGGGGTGGTGGGGATAGAATAGACAGCATGAACGGTGTGGGGATGATACGATAGAGAGGGTGTGGGGGCTATAAGATAGATAGAATAGATGAAGGTGTGGAATAGATAATAGATAGAGGGGGGTGGTGGGGATAGGAAGATAGTAGATTAAGGTGTGGGGCCTAGATATGATGATAGTTTTGTTTACTCCACCCTAACACCCTCTCTTGGCTCTTGCAGTCCACTCTGTTTCACTCGCACAATCCAACCCAGCGCTCCAGCGATAGGGACGGCCGAGATGAAAACCCCGTCACTTCCTGCTGCTGCTGCTGGTGAGTGGAGCCCAGAGCACCGCTGGGTACTTGAGCCAGCAGGCGTGGGGGGCTTGGTGTCAATGAGCAGGGCCGGATAACCTTTTGGGGACTCAGGCACAAACATATTGTGAGCCCAAGGGGGCAAAGGAGCAACGGTGTAGGGAGGTTAGTCCCGCACAGGGAGGCCAGCCTGGGGCAAATGGGGCCTGTCATGGCAGGGGCGGCACCACTCCCCATGCCCAGGGCAGGGCACTATTGATGTAAGCAGAGTCAGGATGACTCTACCTCTGACCACTGGTGGTGAATTATGGGACGAGTGGAAAGAATTTCAGAAGTGTGAAAGAAATTACGGTATTTGCATTGCACATCCATCCCACCTTAGCATGCTCCACGGCAGCCTGGGATGGTTATTTTGACAGCTCTGGGATCCCATTTCTTTGTTATTGGGGCAGAAAGAATAAGTGGTGTTACCTCTGATTTATGTAATGAGGAACTACATAGATGCTTTTGTGACAAGAATGACTCAACCTCAATTAAGTAGCACTTGCTAGACAAGGGACATGGGTTCAAAACCCAGTGAATGGAGAAAAGTTGGGTGGGGTTCGTTCTGTCTGGTGGTGGTGGCGGCGGCGGCCTGAATACAACTAATTGCATCATGGCTCCTTTCTCTCACTGTTGAAAGGAGTAGAGCCTCATTTTGATTCCATTGAGGAGTCCATAAAAGGCTTACTGAGCTGAATTCATGTTGGGGCCAATGTGCACCAGCACCAGGGTCTCCTGCTAGAAGCTGAAATCACTAAAGAGCTGAGATCAACTGAGTTGCTGTGTAACTAGTGGGGGAGCCTGAAACCTATTGCTAAGCAGCTGGCAGAGTGGAGCACTTTGCAGCATGTTGGAGTAGCCTGGAACAGTGAGCGGAGTGGAGCGGGTTGTGGGGACAGCTTGGAGTGGCTGCATAGGGTTGGCTGGAGGAAGCACCGCTGGTGGAGTGCGAGCTGGCGTGGCGAAGCTTGCAGCAGAACTCCACGAGAGGCGGAAGCGCCCATGTAAAGGTACTTACCACTCGGGGCCCCACACCCTGTGTGGACCCCACCTCATTTCCACCCAGGCTGAGGTTGGTAAACTTGCAGATAACCGTCTGAATTCTGGGGTGACCTCGACCAGAGACCTTTTGGGTTGTGGACTTTTGGGTGTGATTGGACTTAAGATCCTAAGGGGGAAAGGGACACGCCAAAGTACCTTGGAGTGGGTTTTTGCTTATGGTTGACGTTATAATCCTGTTGTGGTTGTCTCATGTGATGCCGCATTGTTTCCCTCCTTTATTAAAAGGATTTTGCTACACTCAGACTCCGTGCTTGCGAGAGGGGAAGTATTGCCTTCTAGAGGCACCCAGGGGGGTGGTATGTAAGTGTCCCAGGTCACTGGGTGGGGAGTTGAGCCAGTTTTGCATTGTGTTATTGAAACGGAGCCCCTGGACACTGAACCCAGCCCTTGGTGCTGCCAACTCAGAGGGGCAGAAGGATTACATTTACAAACCGGCAGTTGCCAGACACACTGTGGCCCAGCTGGCCCTGTGCTGCCAGCATGTCCCTTCCCTTCGGTGGCAGGCCCATGCCATGCCACACAGCCCCCCCACCCAAAATCCCCGCGACTCCCTATAGCCAGAGCCCCCTAGACCCACTATGCCCCGTGCCCCCCATCCTCCTCCACACAAATGCACAGCACCCTGCATAACACCACCCCTGCCCAGCACTCCCCTGCCCAAAGCCCCACCACAACTGCCCAGAACCCCCCCCTTCCTAGTGCCCCAACACACACAGATCTTCCCCGCCCCCTCACAGCCCAGCACCCCCCCCAGAGCCTCCAGAGACCCACTCCCCCACACCCAGCCTCCCGGCTGCACTCACCGGCCTTGCTGGCAAGCGACTGTTCACTGCACTAGTCCCAGGCAGCTCCGCTCCAGGGAGACAGCTGGGGCCCCACGGGTGTGGGAAGCAGATAATAAGTGGATAGGGGAAATTTGTCATGGTTTGGGCTAGAAAGGGGTCCCCACCACCGAATTGCCGCCGAAGACCGGGCACTTTGATATGTGGTATTACTCTGGGCAGTTTTCTGGGTTTAACTAGTTTTGCTATGGCCATGGAGAGGGGGATTCTAACTTGGTGGGTAATAGCTGTTTGTCTGTGCAGGAAAGCAGTGCGTCTGTGAATGAAATTTCTGAATGTCCGTCTAATGTCTCAGAAGGGAATCTGAAGTTAGATCAAGAGCAGAAAGATCTCATTGGTGAGGAAAATATTT
Source organism: Chelonoidis abingdonii (assembly GCF_003597395.2). NCBI lineage: Eukaryota > Metazoa > Chordata > Testudines > Testudinidae > Chelonoidis > Chelonoidis abingdonii. The sequence goes on along the minus strand of NC_133779.1, from coordinate 57,893,910 downwards.
CTCAGGAGCAAATTAAAATAAATGGTCAGGTGGAAGCCCTAACTGAGGAAGGAAAGGGTAGATTTGTGATGGGTGATGGATTGGTGGCAAGTACAGCTTGTAAAAGTGAACCTGAAATGGGTAGTTGAGATTTGCTGGAAGTAGCTCAGTGTAGTGAAAAGAGCAGCCCTGTATCTGTGGGGAATGGCAATGTGCCTGGTAAGAAAAGTTTGGATGAGCCTAGGTAGCCTTGTGAGCTGATGGCTTTGTCTAGTCAGCAATTTGGGAAGACAAGGATAGTGGAAGATGAATGTCCCTATCCCTTACCTATTTCCTGTGTGGAGAAATGTGACAGTGAAGGAAATGTTCCTGTGTTTGTCAGGGGTATTAATTTGCCTATGGAGGGAGCTACCTCCGTCTCCAAGCAGTTGTCCCAGCACACAGGGCTGTTCACAGACAAGGGAAACGAAATCCCAAGCTGTGTCTGGTAAAGGAGAATGTGTCTCCGGCTCTTCTGTGTCTGTGGAGCAGACAGAAGGTGCCTTTCAGCCTGTGAGGGTTGAGACTAGTGCAGTTGTCTCAGAGTTGGTTCTGGTTTCAACTAAAGCCCAGGAAGGGAGTGGTCCTAAGTTTGTGTCTGCTGGGGAGAATGGCCCCGTGACTAGGTCGCATACAGTTAGTGGCATGGCAGAATCCCAGAGACCAGACAATTCTGGTGCTTGTATTTTGCTTATTACTAATGTGTCACTGGGAAAGGGTATAGCAACTCTGTCTGATCAGGGTGACATCCTAGCCAGAGCACAAGGAGAGCAGAAAGGTAATTTGATTGTTACCCACTAACAGTTTAACAACTTGTAACAAGGAGGAAATGATTCCTAAACTTGTGAGTGTTGAGCCTGATAACTTGCAGGTTACCAGTGACTATAAGGAAAATTGCAGAGGGAAGGAGAGTACCTCTAACCTTTTATCTAGTGAGTCTATGAGTTTGCCTGAAAGGGAATTGTGTGGAAAGCTGCCTGATGGGCCAAAGGTGATCATGGATGTGAGTAAGACCCAGAGAGTCTGTTGTGGCTCAGGGAAGTGTTCCTTTAGAGCAAACTGGGTGAAGAGGGTAAGAGCAGAATTTCTGTGAGGGGTGAACTGTTGCTTAAAGAAGCTGCTAAGGAAAGAAATCCTCATGGTAATCTGTGCAAGCAGTTTGGTACAACTGAAGGGTGTGAAAGTGATTTAGTCAAGGAAGTTTCAGTTCCTAACAGTCAGAAATTTTCTGTTGTGAATGGATCCACTGACTTTCCTTTTGAAAGATTCAGTGGGGGTAGCTTTGCACAGGTCTCAGATGGAGTAAAAGCTGTTAAAAAAGTTGAGCAGCCCCATAACCAAGTGGCTGTGTGTGGCCAGCTTATTGGGAAGACAATGGTGTTGGAACAGGAATGTCTCCATGCTGATTCTGTAAGGAAGCAGTCTGTGTTTTAGGGTCTAAGGACAGATTGGGTTACTGGTATTCCAAAGCAAAACAGTTTTATGGATGAACTCTTGAGGACGCAGGGGAGAGCAAGCAAACTCTCACCCTCAGACTCTTTGGATTTGTGTGGTATCTCTGTAAAACAGAGTCCAGTCTTGGAATTAGTAGCAGTTGAAAATCTAAAAGCTGGTGTCTGTGTTGATGCAAATTACCTGGCTGGCAG